>NW_022436968.1:69252-161134 GCF_009761245.1 Sapajus apella | reverse complement strand
GCTGGAGTGCAATGGCGCGATCTCGGCTCACCGCAACCTCCGCCTCCCGGGTTCAGGCAATTCTCCTGCCCCAGCCTCCTGAGTCGCTGGGATTACAGGCACGCGCCACCATGCCCAGCTAATTTTTTGTAGTTTTAGTAGAGACGGGGTTTCACCATGTTGACCAGGATGGTCTTGATCTCTTGACCTCGTGATCCACCCGCCTTGGCCTCCCACAGTGCTGGGATTACAGGCTTGAGCCACCGCGCCCGGCCTAATTTTCGTATTTTTAGTAGAGATGGGGTTTCACCATGTTGGCCAGGATGGTCTTGATCTCTTGACCTTGTGATCCACCCACTTCAGCTTCCCAAAGTGCTGGGATTATAGGTGTGAGCCACCACACCTAGCCAAGAAAGGACGGAATTTTAAAACATTTCATAGCGTAGGAATAAAGTAGATAAGAATCTTATTTGAGATGGAGATACAAGTAAAAGAAAATATTACATAAAAAGCAAAGTCTTCTAGGCACCTATCTTTCTATATCTGGTTAATATCTTTGCAATAGGAAAATAACTTTAGATAAATTAACCATAATAACTTATGTTTATTGGGACCTCACCATGTGCTGCACTAAACATTTATATAAGGATATTTCATTTAATTTATTAAATCCACGATGCAGGCACTTTTGTTTACTTTCATTTGGTGAGGAAAAGGAGGCTTAGAGAATAAGTCGGGTAACTTGCCCAAAGTCACACAACTGCC
The DNA here is from genome assembly GCF_009761245.1 of Sapajus apella. Taxonomy (NCBI): domain Eukaryota; kingdom Metazoa; phylum Chordata; class Mammalia; order Primates; family Cebidae; genus Sapajus; species Sapajus apella. The sequence goes on along the minus strand of NW_022436968.1, from coordinate 160,390 downwards.
AGGTAGCAGAGCCATGCTATGAACTATAGTATTCTCCTTCTACAGCATATAATCATAACCACTGTGCTGTAATTCTTATACTTCCTGCTCTACTGTTTCCTCCTGAAAAGGTTTTAGGGAGTGCTTTGCTAGAATATAAGTGGCAGAGAAATGAGGAGAGTTTGATAGAATTAATTTTAGCAGTAATTTGATGGACTTGCAAGTATTCTCAGTATAGATAAGGTGATTTAAAAAAAATTCAAAACTGATCTTCTTGGTAAACAAATGAGGTTGTCTGATAAGATCAGTAAAGGCAGAGAAAGTGGGTCTTTGACCTCGATCTGAATTCTGATCTTTGAATAGATAAATTAGTCCTCTTTCTTGGCTTGATGCTTATTGATCTTGGATGAATGAGCGCCCTGAGTGGCCTAGTCCCTCTGAGGTGCCTGCAAATTCTCACTGTGGCAGGAGAAAGGGGAAGCTAGGTCTGAGATTAAACTTAATGAAAAATAAAATACATTTATTTGTTCCTTACAGAGAAAAATGGAGACTGACAAGATTGTTTGATTTAAAGTTAAAACTAATAGCTTTTTTTCTTATTATGAAGGCTTCTGAAAGATTCTTGTTCTTTGTTGTCATGTTACCTGTGGATTATAACTTTTAATTAGAATTGTCTGTATTGTAATAGTGCCATAATCGATATATTGTAATGAAGCTGTTGACAGATGCTTGACTATAGTAATATTGAAAGCTACAGTTTATTCAATATGAAAAGCCTTAGAGGAAATTGTACTTGCTTTGAAAACAAATATGTTGCTAATAGTGAATATTGATTAGTTGTTTGCAGGTGGTTATTAGCATTGTCAGAAATGCAGCTTGAATTAATTATGTGCTGATAGATGTTAATAATTGTTAGAGATAATGCCTTGCTAGTAATTAGTTTTAATGACTACTGCACCATTAAGAAAGGTTAACTTGTTCTATATAAATCTCCCATAGTGGCACAGCTACTACCTCATTAACTTTGTTCAAAGACTGCTGTAAACCTAATATGCTATATACTGTGTATGGTAGAAATCGTTTGTTTCACAAGATTGGCTCATTTAGTCATAGAGTTGACCCTAGCTTAATTACCAAGGGGGGTTGTGAATAGGCTGCTAAGCATTTTCTGTCAATTAAAATGCTGAAGCAGTGTAGAAAACTGCCATCTTGCACATGCTTTGAACCAAGTTAATTAGAAAGTTTCCACAGATGAGCGCTTCTTTTTAAAAGAATGCATTTTCTCTCTAGATAATGAGAAAGGGAGTTGGTGAATAACTAAGCTTGAAGACTTTTAGTGTTTTAAGCAACCTAATTTGCAGAATAAGTGAAGCTTGTTTCAGACATTTGCTACTTTTTTATTGCATATGGTATCTTGGGTACAAATAAAACATTTACCAGTGGTATTTAATAGTTTGTATATTGTTTTATATAAGATTTTAAAACAGTATCTTTTATTTGTTTTGTTTTTGCTTTATACCAAATAAATTGTGATTAAAAAAGTGCAACAATTTGGTTAGAAATCAAAACAAATTTATTTACCATCATTGCTTTTTTTTCTACATGTAGGAAATTAGGATAGAGTTTATATAAGCTTAAATTTAAATGTTATAAATTTTACAAATAAAGTATTTAAATAACATGGAAAAGTAATTTAAGTATAGTAAGTTCAAAACAACTTCACAGTTCTGCTCATAGGTCAAAAGGATTGTTATTCCTTGAAGATTCCAAGTTAGAAGAATGAACTATCATTTGAATTTGCAGTGCTTTTAGAAAGCTGAAGATTTTTTAAAAGTAATAATATAAGAAAACATGTTTATAATGTTGTATACTTAGGAGAATAGTAGGACTGTTTTCCTAAATGAAATAATTGTCCAGGAATAGTTGCAATCTATAGAAAATATCTGGAAAATTTCTGATTTATGTGAAAAGGGAAATCTAGCTCTTTACTCCTTATTTGGGATTGACAGGAGTAAGTGACAATGTATGATACATGCAAAATAAATAACGTTACTGCTTATGTATATTATTAGTTGGCATTGAAATAAGTATATTCTGATAATTTTATATAGTTACAAGTTAATTTGGCAAGGTAGAGATACTCATTTGCCTGTTTGCCTCTATCCTAATTAGCACAAATTTAGAATGGTTTTCATTTGGATTAATAAAATTAGTATTCCTTCTACTTTCATGTTTAATTGTACTTTATTTTTTTAAATACATTTTCTTTTCTGTGAAGCCACCTCTTTGAGGTAAACACATGAGTAACAAATCACTTGGCCAAGGATTCTCTGAAATGACTTTAATTTAGTGGAGAAAACAGTGGATTAAAAATTAGAAGACTGCCTGGGAGCAGTGGCTCACTCCTGTAATCCCAGCACTTTGAGAGTCTGAGGCAAGAGGATCCCTTGAGGCCAGGAGTTTGAGAGTAGCCTGGGCAACATAGGGAGACCCTGTCTCTACAAGTCATTTTAAAATTTTTGAAAAAATTAGCTGGGCATGGTGGTGCATGCCTGTAGTCCCGCCTACTTGGGAGGTGGAGGCAAGAGGATTACCCGAGCCCGGGAGGTTGAGACTAGTGAGCTACGATCTGCACTCCAACCTGGATAATAGAGTGAGATCCTGTCTCCAAAAAAAGAGACTTTGGGTTTATTTTGAATGTTGCCATTTTTAGCCTATATAAATGTTTTCAAAATTGTGGTAAAATACACATAACATAAAATTTGCCTTTTTAGCAGTTTTTTTCCAGTTTTTTTTTTTTTTTTTTTTTTACTATGGTGAAATGTAACAAAATTTGTCATTTTAACCATTTTTAACTATACAATTTGGTGTTATTAAATACATTCATAATGTTACACAATCATCCATACTATCTGCCTCTGTAATTTTTCATCTTGTAAAACCAAAGCTCTACACCCATTAAACAGTATCTCTCTATTTCCCCCTCTCCCCAGACCCTGGGACCTATCAATCTGCTGTATTTATGATTTTGACTACTCTAAGCACCTCATATAAGTAGATCCATACATTATTTTCCTTTTTGTTACTGGCTTATTTCACTTAGCATAATGTCCTCAAGGTTCATCCATGTTGCAGCATTAGAAATTCCTTCCTGACCGGGCACAGTGGCTCTCGCATATAATCTCAGCACTTAGGGAGGCTGAGGTGGGTGAATCACTTGAGGTCAGGAGTTCAAAACCAGCCTGGCCAACATGGTGAAACCTCATCTCTACTAAAAATACAAAAATTAGCTGGATGTGGTGGCAGATGCCTGTGACTCCAGCTACTCCAGAAGTTGAGGCTAGAGAATCTCCTGAACCACGAGGCAGAGATTGCAGTGAGCTGAGATTACGGTGAGCCAAGATTGCGCCACTGCACTCCATACTGAGCGACAGAGGAGACTCTCTCAAAAAATGCCTTCCTTTTTAAGGCTGAATAATATTACATTACATGTACGTACCACATTTTGCTTATGCACTTATCCGTCTGTGGACGGTTGGGTTGCTTCCTTATTTCGCTAATGTGAATAATGTTGCTATGAACATGGGCATATCTCTTTCTCTCTCTGAGACCCTGTTTTAAGTTCTTTTGGTTATATACCCAGAAGTGGAATCGCCCTATCATACCATAATTCTATTTTTAACTTTTCAAGGAACTACCATCCTGTTTTCCATAATGGCTGTACCATTTTATGTTACCACCAAGAGCATACAAGGCTCTCAGTTTCTTCACATCTTTGCCAACACTTGTTTTCTTGATAGTAGCCATCCTAAGGGTATGAGGTGGTATCTCATTGTAGTTCTGATTGGAATTTTCCTAAAGATCAGGGCTATTGAGCATCTTTTCATGTGCTTAGTGGCAATTTGTATATCTCCTTTCAAAAATTGCCTATTACAGTTCTTTGCCCAATTTTTAATCTGGTGGTTCTTTTTGTTGTTGAATTTTAGGAGTTCTTTATATTCTGAATGTTAATTCCTTATATGATTTGCAAATATTTTCTCCTACTTTATGCATTGCCTTTTTACTCTGTTGATAATTGTCCTTTTGCTTTTAAATTTATTTTTTATTTCAGTAGGTTTTTGGGGAACAGGTGGAGTTTGGTTACATGAATAAGTTCTTTAGTGGTGATTTCTGAGATTTTGGTGCAACCATCACCCCAGCAGTGTATACTATACCCAGTGTGTAGTTTTATCCCTTACCCCCCTCCCAGCCTTTCCGCTGAGTCCCCAAAATTCATTGTATCATTTTTATGCCTTTGTATCCTCAAAGTTTAGCTCCCAATTATGAATGAGAACATATGATGTTTGGTGTTCATTCCTCAGTTACTTCACTTAGAATAATAGTCTCCAATTCCTTCCAGGTTTCTGCAAATGCCATTGTTTTATTCATTTTTATGGCTGCGTAGTATTCCATGGTGTGTGTGTGTGTGTGTGTGTGTGTGTGTGTGTGTGTGTATAAACACACATTTTCTCTATCCACTCGTTGGTTAATGGGCATTTGGGCTGGTTCCATGTTTTTGGAACTGCAAATTGTGCAGCTATAAACGTGTGTGCAAGTATTTTTGTCATATAATTACTTTTTATCTTCTGATACCTAGTCAGGAGATTGCTGGATCAGATAGTAGATCTACTTTTAGTTCTTTAAGTAATCTCCACACTGTTTTTCCATAGTTGTTGTACTCGTTTACATTCCCACCCACAGTGTAAAAGTGTTCCCTTTTCACCACATCCATGCCAACATCTATTATTTTTTGTTTTTTTGATTATGGCCATTCTTGCAGGAGTGAGGTGGTATCATATTATGGTTTTGATTTGCATTTCCCTGGTAATTAGCGTTGTTGTGTATTTTTCCATATGCTTCTTGGCCATTTGTATATCTTTTGAGAATGGTCTATTCATGTCCTGAGCCACTTTTAGGTGGAATTATTTTTTTCTTGCTGATTTGTTTGAGTTCTTTGTAGATTCTGGATATTAGTCCTTTGTTGGATGTATAGATTGTGAAGATTTTCTCCCACTCTGTGGGTTGTCTGTTAACTCTGCTGATTATTTCTTTTGCTGTGAAGCTTTTTAGTTTAATTAAGTCCCATCTGTTTTCTTTGTTTTTGTTGCGTTTGCTTTTAGGTTCTTGGCATGAAGTCTTTGTATAAGCCAATGTCTAGAAGGGTGTTTCCAGTGTTCCAGTGTTATGGTTTAAAGTCTTAGATTTAAGCCTTTGCTCCATCTTGAGTTGATTTTTGTGTAAGGTGAGAGCAGAAGATCCAGTTTTATTCTTCTACATGTGGCTTACCAATTATCCCAGCACCATTTGTTGAATAGGCTGTCCTTTCCCCACTTTATGTTTTTGTTGGCTTTGTTGAAGATCAGTTGGCTGTAAGTATCTGGCTTTATTTCTGGGTTCTAATTTTGTTCCCTTGGTCTATGTGACTCTTTTTATACCAGTACCATGCTGTTTTGGTGACAGTGGCCTTCTAGGATAGTTTGAAGTCAGGTAATGTGATGCCTCCAGATTTGTTGCTTAGTCTTGCATTTGCTATGCAGGCTCTTTTTTGGTTCCATATGAATTTAAGATTTTTTTTTCTAGTTCTGTGAAGAATGATGATGCTGTTTTGATGGGAATTGCATTGAATCTGTAGATGGCTTTTGGCAGTATGGTCAGTTTCACAATTGATTCTACCCATCCATGAGCATGGGATGTGTTTCCATTTGTTTATGTCATCTGTGACTTCTTTCAGCAGTGTTTTAGAGTTTTCCTTACAGAGATTTTTAACCTACTTGGATAGGTATATTCATAAGTTTTTTATTTTATTTTATTTGTAGCTATTATAAAAGGGGTTGCGTTCTTGATTTGATTCTCAGCTTGGTTGCTGTTGGTAGCAAACCTACTGATTTATGCATATAAATTTTGTATCCTCAAACTTTGCTGAATTCATTTACTAGTTCTGGGAGCTTTTTGGATGAGTCTTTAGGGTTTTCTAGGTATACAATCGTATCAACAGTGACAGTTTGACTTCCTCTTTACTAATTTGGGTGCCCTTGATTCCCTTCTCTTCTATGATTGCTCTGGCTGGGACTTCCTGTACTGTGTTGAATAGAAGTGGTGAAAGTGGCATTCTTGTCTTGTTTCACTTTTTGGGAATGCTTTCAACTTTTCCCCATTTAGTCTAATATTAGCTGTGGGTTTGTCATAGATGGCTTTTATTACCTTAAGTTATGTCCCTTCTCAGCAAAATCGCTGAGGGTTTTAATCATAAAAGTATGGTGGATTTTGTGAAATGCTTTTTCTACATCTCTTGTGAGATGATAATGTGATTTTGTTTTTCATTCTATTTATGTGCTGTATCACATTTATTGACTTGCAGATGTTAAACCATTCCTGCATCCCTGATATGAAACCTGCTCGATCATGGTGAATTACCTTTTTGATAAGCTATTGGATTTGGTTCACTAGTATTTTGTTGAGGATTTTTGCATCTATGGTCATCAAGGATATTGGTGTGTAGATTTCTTTTCTTGTTATGTCCTGACCTGGTTTTGGTATTAGGGTGATACTTGCTTCATAGAATGATTTAGGGAGGATTCCCTCCTTCTGTGTCCTGAGGAATAGTGTCTGTAGGATTGATACCAATTCTTTGAATGTCTAATAGACTTCAGCTGTGAATCCATCTAGTCCTGGACTTTTTTGTTGGCCGTTTCAATCTCGCTGCTTGTTATTAGTGTATTTCTATATTTTTCTGATTTAATATAGGGGAGTTGTATATTTCCAGGAATTTATCCGTCTGCTCTAGGTGTTCTGCTTTATGTGCATAAAGGTGTTCATAGTAGCCTTGAATAATCTTTTGTATTTCTGTGGCATCAGCAGTAATATCTTCTGCTTCATGTCTAAGTGAGCTTATTTGATCTTCTCTCTTTTCTTGGTTAATCTCACTAATGGTCTATCAGTTTTATGTTTTCAAAAAACCAGCCTTTGTTTCATTTATGTTTGGTATTGGTGTGTGTTTGTTTGTTTCAATTTCATTTATTTCTACTCTCATCTTTGTTATTTCTTTTCTTCTGCTGGGTTTGGGTTTGGATTGTTCTTGCCTCTCCAGTTCTGTGAGGTGTGACCTTAGATTTTGTATTTGTGCTCTCAGACTTTTTGATGTAATAGGCATTTAATGCTATGATTTTTTCTCTTAGCACTGCTTTTGCTGTATCGTAGAAGTTTTGATAGGTTGCATCACTGTTATCATTCAGTTCAAATAATTTTTTAAATTTCATCTTGATTTCATGGTTGACACAGTGATCATTCAGGAGCAGGATATTTAATTTCCTTTTGTTTTGATGGCCTTAAGGGTTCTTTTTGCTGTTGATTTCCAATTTTATTCCATTGTGGTCTGAGACAGTACTTGATACAATTTCTGTTTCCTTAAATTTACTGAGACTTGTTTTGTGCCCTGTCATCTATCTTGGAGGTTGTTTGATGTGCTGATGCATAGAATGTACATTCTGCAGTTGTTGGGTAAAATGTAAATATCTCTTACATCCATTTGTTTTAGGGTATAGTTTAAGTTCATTGTTTCTTTGTTGACTTTCTGTCTTGATGACTTGTCTAGTGCTGTCAGTGGAGTATTAAAGTCAAAACTCAAGGTCTGCTGTTCAGATTATTTTGTCCCACTGGGTGCTCCCTTGGTGTGTTCTCCCCCTTTCCCTAGGGGAGACCTGAACTCTACAGGATTGTTTTTGCTCTTCTGGGTCCAGCCATCCAGCGGAGCTACTGGGCTCCAGGCTGGTACTGGGAGTGTCTGCAAAGAGACCTGTGGTGTGATCTGTCTTCAGGTCTGTCAGCTGTGGATACCAGCACCTGTTCTTTTGGAGGTAGCAGGGGAATGAAGTGGACTCTGAAGGTCCTTGGTTGTATTTTTGTTTAGTGCTCTGGTTTTGTGTTGGTTGGTCTCCAGCCGGGATGTGGCGCTTTCAAGAGTGCATCCTCCCTGGTTGTATAGGGAGGATCAGGCGGTGGGTGGGGCTATAGAGCTCCCAAGAGATTGTGTTCTTTTGTTGCAAGACTTTTCTTTAATTCAGCTAAAAACAAGATTCTTGTTTTTCCTCTGCCATGAAAATTTAGGCTCACAGATGGGGTTTGAATGGTGAGTAAAGCAGGGTTTTATTGAGTGAAAGCAAGAAATGGGGTAATTTATGTCAACAGATTATCTATTATATAGTGTATATTCTTAGAACAAAGTAAGCTAGAGAAAATAATATATATTAAGAAAATACATAAGAAATTTATGTAGGATTTATTATTAGTTATAATGTAAGGATACACAGCACAGAATTTATTTTAAGCAAAATGACAGTTTATTGGAGAAAGTAGAGCACACTTGGAAGAGGGCCAAGCAGGTGACTTGAAACATCAAGTGCCTGTGTGGAATCTTTAGGATTTTTTATGCATTACTTATATTAACTGTTCATTAAATGAAAGTGAATCATGATAAAGGTCTTCATTCTCATCATCTTCATGTTGAGTAGACTGAGGAAGAGGGAGGGATCCATTGGTCTTAACTGTCTCAGGAGTGGCTGAAGCAGAAAAAAATCCGTGCATTAAGTGGAACCACGCAGTTCAAACCCATGTTGGTCAATGGTCAACTATAATTTAGTAATGATTTAAAATATAAGAGAGGATGTGCTAGATTAAATGCAATTATTATGCTGTATTACATAAGGCATTTGAGCATCCACAGTTTTGGTATCTGCCGGGGGTTAGGGGTGGGTGGTACTGGAACTAATTTCTGCAGAGACCAAATGATGACTGTATTAAGGCTTCCAATCCGTGAACATGGGGTATGTTTTCATTTATTTGCCTTCTTTAATTTCTTTCAGCAATGTTTTGTAGTTTTCTTTTTCACTCTTTTTTAAAATTTAACTTTTAAGTTCAGGGTTACATGTGCAGGTTTGTTATATAGGTAAACTTGTGTCATAGGATTTTGTTGTACAGATTTGTCACCCAGGTATTCCTAGTGCCCATTAATTATTTTTCGTGATGCTGTCCCTCCCCACCTCTACCATGGAATAGGCCCCAGTGTCTGTTGTTCGCCTCTATATGTCCATGAGTAAACAAACAACCTACAGAATGGGAGAAAATTTTTGCAAATTTATGCAACTGACGAAGGTCTAATATCCAGCATCTACAAGGAATTTAAACAAATTTACAAGAAAAAACAACCCTATTAAAAAGTGGGCAAAGGACATGAATAAACACTTTAAAAAAAAAAAAGGCATATGTGCAGCCAACAAGCCTATGAAAAAAAGCTCAGCATTACTGATTATTAGAGAAATGAAAATCAAAACCACAATGAGATGCCATCTCACACCATTCAGAATGTTTTATAGTTTTCATTGTACAAGTCTTGTATCTCCTTAGTTAATTATTTTGTTCTTTTTGATGCTATTGTAAGTGGCACTGTTTTCATAATTTCCTTTTCAGATTGTTCATTGATAGTATATATAGAAATGCAACTGATTTGTGTGTGTTAACTTTGTATCCCACTATTTTGCTGAATTCATTCTAATACTTTTTGGTGTGAAAAAAATTGTTTTTAAACACAGTGGAGAATTTATTTTAAGCAAAGTGAGAGTTTATTAGAGAAACTAGAGTACAATTGGAAGAGGGCCAAGCAGGTTACCTGAAAAATCAAGTACTTGTGTGGAATTTTTAGAATTTTCTACATGTAAGATCAAATCAGCTGCAAACAGATGTAATTTTACTTATTCCGTTCCAAATTGGATGTTTTTAATTTTTTTCTTGCCTAATTGTTTGGCTAGAACTTCCAATACTGTGTTGAATAGAAGTGATGAAAGCAGGCATCCTTGCTTTGTTCCTGTCTTAGATGAAAGGCTTTGTCTTTCGCCATTGAATATGATGTTTGCTGTGAGTTTTTCATATATGGCTTTTATTATGTGAGGTTGTTTCTTTCTATTCCTAGTTTGTTGAGTCTTTTGATCATGAAAGTATATTGAATTTTGTCATGTGCTTTTTCTGCTCATTTATGATTATGTGGGTTTTTTCTTTATTCTGTTAATATGGTATATATCAATTTCTGTATGTTGAACTTTTCTTGCATTCCAGGAATAAACCCCACTTAGTACGTTGTATAATCCTTTTAATATGCTGCTGGATTTTGTTTGCGAGTTTTTTTCCTTTGAGAATTTTTACATCTGTGCTCATAAGGGATATTGGTCTGTAGTTTTCATTTCTTGTAGAGTCTTTTTCTGATACCTTTAGTATCAGGGTAATATTGGCCTCATAGAATGAGTTAGAAAGCGTTACCTCCTCTTTGTTTTTTTTTTTTTTTTTTTGGTTTGAGAAGGATTGGTATTAGTTTTCTTTTAAATGTTAGGTAGAAGTTATCAGGTCCAGGACTTTGCTTTGTTGGGAGATTTTTGATTTCTCATTCAATCTTACCAGTTATAGTCTATTCACATTTTCTGTTTTTTTCATTAGTTAGTCTTGGTAGGTTTTGTGTTGCAAGAAATTTGTTCATTCATATAGGTTATCCAGTTTGTCGGTTTACAGCTATTCGTCGTATTCTATTATAATCCTTTTTATTTCTTTGTAATCGGTGGTAACATCCCCACTTTTATTTCTGAATTTAGTGATTTGTATCTTCTCTTTTTCTTAGGCAATCTAGTTTAAGGTTTGTCAATTTTATTATCTTTTCCAAGAATCAACTATAGGCTTCATTGATTTTCTTTGTGTTTCTCCTATTTCATTTACCTCTGCTCCACTCTTTATTATATTCTTTCTTCTGCTGGTCTTGGCTTACTTTGTTTTTGTTCTTTTTTTTTTTTTTCTAGTCCCTTAAGTATAATGTTAAGTTTTTGGTTTGAGATCATATTTTTCCATGTGAATGTTAATAAGTATCTTTTTTTTCCCCCTTAGCACTGCTTCAGATGTATCCCATACGTTTTGGTTGTGGTTTTGTTTTCATTTGTTTCTGAGTATTTTGTAGTGTCCCTTATAATTTCTTCTTTGATCCAGTTGTTAGTAATGTGTTGTTTAATTTCCATAAATTTGTGAATTTTCCAGTTTTACTTCTATAGTTGATTTCTAACTATTCCATTATGGTAGGAGAAGGACACTTTGTATTAAATTTATCTGTTGAGACTTAATTTGTGACATAATACTTGGTCTATCCTGGAAAATGTTCCATGTGCACTGAAGAATGTTTCTGGTGCTGTTTTGGATAGTGTTCCTTATATGTATATTAGATTCGTTGGTTTATTGTGTTAAGTCCTCTGTTTCCTTGCCTGTCTGCTGGATGGCTATTTTATTCATTATTGAAAATAGAGTACTGAGGTCTCCAACTATTATGGTAGAATTGGTTACTTTTCCCTTCAATTGTGACAGTTTTTGTTTCATATATTTTGATATTCCATTTTTAGGTACATAAATATTTATAATTATTTTATCACTGTCCTTCCTTGTTTCTTGTAACTTTTTTTGATTTAAAAGTCTACTTTGATATTAGTATAAACACCCCTGCTTTCTTTTGGTTACTATTTTAATGGAATATTGTTTTCCATCTTTTCACGTTCAACCTGTTTGTGTCTTTGACGTAAAGTGAGTCTCTTGTTGAATCGTGTTTTTATTCATTCTGCCAATTTCTGTTAATTGATTGGAGAGTTTAATCCATTTACATTTAAAATAATTACTGATAAGGAAGGACTTCTGTCATTTTGCTATGTTTTTCTATATGCCTTAAGGCTTTTTTTGTCGTTCATTTCTTCTGCTAATGCCTTCTATTGTGTTTGGTTGACTTTTTTGGCAGTGAAATGGTTAGATTCCTTTTTCATTTCCTTTTATGCATATTTTATAGTTGTTTTCTTGTAGTTATTATGGAGATTACATTTAGCAGCCTAAAGTTAAAAGTCTAATTTTATATCATTTTAACTTCAATAGCATACAAAAATTCTGCTCCTTTACAACTTCATCTCCTTACCTTTCAGGTTACTGTTGAGTGTCCTTTCCTCTTGAAGCACTCTCTTGAATATTTCTTACAGGGCAGGTCTAGTGGTAACAAACTCCTTTTGCTTTTGTTTATTTGGGAATGTCAGTTTCTCCCTCACTTTTGAATGTCAGTTTTACAGGATATAAAATTATTGGTTGACAATTTTGTTTTTTCTTTTAGGACTTTGAATATACCAGCCTATTGCCTTCTGACTCGCAAAGTTTCTATTGAGAAATCTGCTTATAATTTTATTGAGAGTTTCTTGTACGTGACAAGTTACTTCTCTTACAACTTTCAAGATTCTCTCTTTGTTTTTCCAGAATTTGATTATAATGTGTCTTGGTGTGGGTCTCTTTTGAGTTCCTCTTACTGAAATTCATTTAGTTTCTTGGATGTTTTTGTTGATGTCCTTCATCAAATTTGGGAAATTTTTAGCCATTATTCCTTAAAATATTCTTGCTGCCCCCACCCCTGGCTTCATCTTACTTGACTTCTGCAGTGTATATGGATGTTGGTCTGCTTGGTGGTACCCCTCCAGGTCCCATAGACTCTGTTCATTTTTAGTCAATATTTTTTCTTTCTGTTCTTCAAAATCAGTAATTTCCATTGTCCTGTTTTCAAGTCCACTGGTACTTTAGCCTGCTGAAATCTGCCTTTGAATCTCTCTAGTGAATTTTTCATTTTTGTTATTGTACTTTGCAGTTCCAGAGTTTCTTTTTGATTTATTTTTAGTTTTTCTACTCCTTTATTGATATTTCCAATTTGCTTATAGATTATTTTCTTGACTCTTTTTAGGATCCTTAAGACAGTTGTTTTAAAGTCATTGTCTAATAGATCTGCCAGTAGGTCTTTCTCAGGGACAGTTTCTGTGATTTATTTTTTTTCTTTTGTGCCTTGTTTTTCTGTTTCTTTGTATGCTTTCTGATTTTTTTGAAAACTGGACCCTGGAAGTCAGATTTGTCCCTTTCCCCAGGGTTTGCTATTTTTTTGTTAAATTGTTTTTGTTTGTTATTAATTTTGGGGGAGAAAGGTTATTGTTTTATGCTCTCTCTCTGGTATAAACATAAGATTTTCACAGTTTTGGGGGGGTTTTTTTTTTGAGATAGGGTCTCACTTTTTCACCCAGGCTGGAGTGCAGTGGCATCATCATGGCTCACTGCAGCCTCAACCTTCTGGGCTCAGGTGATCCTCCAGCCTCAACCTCCGGAGTAGCTGGAACTACAGGCACATGCTGCTTTGCCCAGTTAGTTTTTGTATTTTTAGTACAGATGGTTTTTGTCACGTTGCCCAGGCTAGTCTCAAACTCCTGGGCTCAGATCCTCCCATCGCAGCCTCCCAAAATGCTAGGATTACGTGTGTGAGTTACTACACCTAGCCTGTTTTCACAGGTCCTTTCTGAGCCTGTTCCTTTCCCTAGGCATGCCAGATTCTTTTCTGATTTTCTCCAAATATGCAGTTATTTTTGAATTTTCCAATATTTGTTGTCTGACTCCCAAAAGGGAAAAAAGAAGGGAGAAAAAGTGGTGCTGGCCTTTTAACTTCCTTGAAAATCACTTTAGCCAGGAGAGACACTTGCAAAATGAGGAGAGGTACAGCAACATGGCCACCTGTCTCTTCATCTGTACTCCTGTGATCAGAATCAGTAATCAGAGTACACGTCCTCAATATTTGGGGAACAAAATCAATTTTGTCTACTCTCGCTTCTATAATTATAGGGTCCTGTAGATTGATCCAGGACACCACGCACAGCTTCCTTTCAAAGGACTAAAGATTGAAGTTGGGTAGCTGCCACTAAGCTAAGAGCTGAAATTGATCAAAATTAACCACACATTACCATAGAGCTTTCCCCTAGAAGTTGCAAGCCTTCAATAGACTACAGAGTTGCAAAGTAGTTAACATCAGACAGATTTTGTCAGTTCATGTATAGTCTAGGGGGCATACAGATTTCTGGTGCTTCCTACTCCACAGTCTTCCCATAATCTTCCTCCTTTAACCATTTTTAAGTATACAGTTCACTGGCATTAATTACAGGATCATACTAGTAAGGCCATGTTTCATTTCCTTCTTCAATTCTTCAAAGAAATACTTCAGGATCCTGCTCCCACTTGTTTAAAATTTCCATGGAAAGTTCTTCTCTTGTCTACAGCTGACCTGGGCGCAGCAGCTTTGGCACCAGTTGAGTGGAAAGTTTGTTCAACTTTAATTTTTCTGTCAGAATTGTATTAGCTTAACCAGTTAAGATATCTGTGGTGTTCAGTATTGTTTGTGCTGTTAATTGTTGGTCCTTTTCAATTAGGGCACAAGTAAAATCGATTTTTTTAAATATGCATTTTCCATGAACTTTTTGAAGATCTTTTCCTTTGCTAATAGATTCCGTGATCAGATAATTTGGGAAAATGCTGCATATTGTATTCGCCTTTCAGAGATTCACATTGCTTCTTAAACTGTTAGAGGCTCTGAAGGAACCTGTGTAATTCAGCATTACCAAAACTTACTTGATTATTAAATTTCTCCTCCCTCCCCTTTGAAATACCCCCATCTCATAGAACTAATGAGCTCAGTTTGAGAAATGCTAGTATAGATTATTAAAGTTTTTCTAGCAGTGTAATAAGACAATAGCTAGTATGTGGCCAGCTCAAATAACTACTGATAAGCAAATAATTGAGAACAATTCTCTTTTTAAAGGGGCAGAATAATTGGCATCTTTGAAAATATTTTTTAAATTTTCAACTCTGTCAAGGCAATGTATATCTGGAGTAATTAACTATGTTATAATATTTCCAGTTGTGCTCTCTATGTTTTATATGCAAAAACAAAGTTACCAAAAGATGTAGGACCAATTTTAGTCTGAGAATGTAGGTCTTTTTTTAGTCAGTTAAAAATCTTTTTAAGGTAGTCTTTAAAATATTTTATATAGCAAGCATACTATACATATTTCCTCTAAAAGAAATAGAAAAATATTTCTGAATATGAGTACAGTACTTTAAAATGTTCAAAGTATTACAGAGATTATTTATTATTTAAATTTTTCTTTTCATCAAAACACTATTCCACAAAATAACTCTTTTCTGTGAGACAGGGTCTAGCTCTGTCACCCAGGCTGGAGTGCAGTGGCACAATCTTGGCTCACTGCAACCTCTGCCTCCCAGGCTTACGCTATCCTCTCACCTCAGCTTCATGAGGAACTTAGACTACAGGCACATGCCACCACGCCTGGCTGATTCCTGTGTTTTTTGTAGAGATGGGGTTTTGCCACATTGCCCAGGCTGATCTTGAGCTCCTGAGCTCAGTCTGCCTGCCTCGACTTTTCAAATTGCTTGGGTTATAGGCATAAGCCAGGACCCCTCAGCCATTAAGATAAACATTTTTATTGGGTAATTTTGGTGACTATTTTAGTGCATTCTTGGCTAAAATAATTCTGATTAATAAAAATTTCTAATAATTTTGAAGGGTTATCAAGTGTGTTTACTCTGTATATCTTGTGTATTTGGGGTTTCGTCTGTAGTTTTGTCAGTCTCCATTCACATATATTTACATTAGTATATACAGTTTATTTTTTCTCCTAGAGTATCTTAGAGTATAAATTGCTCGTTTTTCCAAGTTGTTGAGTGCACATTTTCAAGTTCTTTCTTTTTTTTAAATTGCATTTTAGGGGTACATGTGAAGAACATGTAAGATTGTTGCATAGGTACACACATGGCAGTGTGGTTTGCTGCCTTCCTCCCCATCACCTATATCTGGCATTTCTCCCCATGTTATCCCTCCCCAACTTCCCAACCCCTGCTGTCCCTCCCCTATTTCACCCCCCGACACACAGCAAACCCCAGTGTGTGATGTTCCCTTCCCTGTGTCCATGTGTTCTCATTGTTCAACACCCACCTATGAGTGAGAACATGCAGGGTTTGGTTTTCTGTTCTTGTGTCAGTTTGCTGAGAATGATGGTTTCCAGGTTTATCCATGTATCTACAAAGGAGATGAACTCATCATTTTTTATGGCTGCATAGTATTCCATGGTGAATATGTGCCACATTTTCCCTGTTCAGTCTGTCATTGATGGGCATTTGGGTTGGTTCCAAGTCTTTGCTATTGTAAACAGTGCTGCAGTGCATTCATATGCATGTGTCCTTGTAATAGAATGATTTATAATCCTTTGGGTATATACCCAGTAATGGGATTGCTGGGCCAAATCAAATTTCTGATTCTAGGTCCTTGAGGAGTCACCATACTGTCTTTCATAATGGTTGACCTAATTTATATTCCCACCAACAGTGTAAAAGTGTTTCTATTTCTCCACATCCTCTCCAGCATCTGTTGTCTCCAGATTTTTTAATGATCACTATTCTAACTGGTGTGAGATGGAATCTCAATGTAGTTTTGATTTGCATATCTCTAATGACCAGTAATGATGAGCATTTTTTCATATTTTGTTGGCCTCATATGTGTCTGCTTTTGTAATGTGTCTGTTCATACCCTTTTCACACTTTTGAATGGGCTTGTTTTTTTCTTGTAAATCTGTTTTAGTTCTTTGTAGATTCTGGATATTAGCACTTTGTCTGATGGGTAGATTGCAAAAATTTTTTCCCATTCTGTTGGTTGCTGATTCACTCTAATGACTGTTTCTTTTGCTGTGCAGAAGCTGTGGAGTTTGATTAGGTCCCATTTGTCTATTTTGGCTTTTGTTGCCAATGCTTTTGGTGTTTTAGTCATGAAGTCCTTACCTATGCCTATGTCCTGAATGGTTTTGCCTAGATTTTCTTCTAGGGTTTTTGTGGGGTTAGGTCTTATGCTTAAGTCTTTAATCCATCTGGAGTTAATTTTACTGTAAGGCATCAGGAAAGGGTCCAGTTTCTGCTTTCTGTACAAGGCTAGCCAGTTTTCCCAACACCATTTATTAAACAGGGAATCCTTTCCTCATTGCTTGTTTTTGTCAGGTTTGTCAAAGATCAGATGGTTGTAGACGTGTGGTGTTGCCTCCAAGGCGTCTGTTCTGTTCCATTGGACTATATCTCTGATTTGGTACCAGTACCATGCTGTTTTGATTACTGTAGGCTGTAGTATAGTTTGAAGTCAGGTAGTGTGATGCCTCCTGCTTTGTTCTTTTTGCTTAGAATTGACTTGGCTATGCAGGCTCTCTTTTGGTTCCATATGAAGTTTAAGGTGGTTTTTTCCAGTTCTGTGAAGAAGGTCATTGGTAGCTTGATGGGGATAGTGTTGAATCTGTAAATTACTTTGGGCAGTATGGCCATTTTCATGATATTGATTCTTCTAACCACGAGCTTGGAATGTTTCTCCATCTGTTTGTGTCCTCTCTTATTTCGTTGAGCAGTGGCTTGTAGTTCTCCTTGAAGAGGTCCTTTACGTTCCTTGTTAGTTGTATTCCTAGGTATTTTACTCTCTTTGTAGCAGTTGTGAATGACAGTTCGCTTTTTATTTGGCTCTCTTTAATTCTGTTATTGGTGTATAGGAATGCTTGTGATTTTTACACATTGATTTTGTATCCTCAGACTTTGCTGAAGTTGCTTATCAGTTTCAGGAGATTTTGGGCTGAGACAGTGGGGTCTTCTAAATATACAGTCATGTCATCTGCAAATAGAGACAATTTGACTTCCTTCTTTCCTAATTGAATACCCTTTATTTCTTTTTCTTGCCTGATTGCCTCTCTCACCACTCCTATTCCATGGAATATATGGAATAGGGGTGGTGAGAAAGGGCATCCTTATCTAGTGCCAGATTTCAAAGGGAATGTTTCCAGTTTTTGCCCATTCAGTATGATAATAGCTGTGGGTTTGTCATAAATAGCTTTTATTATTTTGAGATATGTTCCATCAATACCTAGTTTATTGAGGATTTTTAGCATAAAGGGCTACTGAATTTTGTCAAAGGCCTTCCCTGCATCTATTGAGATAATCATGTGGTTTTTGTCTTTGGTTCTGTTTATGTGGTGAATTACGTTTGTACACTTCCGTATGTTGAATCAGCCTTCCATCCCTGGGATGCAGACTACTTGATCATGATGGATAAGCTTTTTGATGTGCCGTTGCAATCTGTTTGCCAGTATTTTATTGAAGATTTTTGCATCTATGTTCATCATGGATATTGGCCTGAAGTTTTCTTTTTTTTGTTGAGTCTCTGCCGGGTGTTGGTATCAGGATGATGTTGGTGTAATAAAATGATTTGGGAAGGATTCCCTCTTTTTTGATTGTTAGTAGTAGTTTCAGAAGGAATGGTACCAGCTCCTCTTTGTTTGTCTGGTAGAATTTGGCTGTGAACCTATCTGGACCTGGGCTTTTTTTTGGTTGGTAGGCTATTAATTGCCACCTCAACTTCAGCCCTTGTTATTGGTCTATTCAGGGTTTTGACTTCTTCCTGGTTTAGGCTTGGGAGAATGCAAGTGTCTAGGTATTTGTCCATTTCTTCCAGGTTTACTAGTTTGTGTGCATAGAGTTGTTTTTTGAGTTTTTGAAGAAGCCTTTATTTCCTTGTTTTGCAAATAAAGCTGGCTAAGTTGGTTGCTTTTTGGTGATTAGTCAGAGAGACCAAATCCCATATCCTCATCCGACTCCTCTGACTCTTTCTTGGCTTCAACCTTAGCTGGGGCTGCAGCAGCAGCAGGAGCAGCCGTCGTGGCAGCAGCCACAGGGATAGCCGCTGCAAAGGCAGATAGATCAGCCAAGAAGGCCTTGACCTTTTCAGCAAGTGGGAACATGTAGTCAGTTTACAGAGACAAGGCCAGGACTCATTTGTACCCATTGATGATAGAATAGGGCACTGATGCAACAGTTGGGTAGCCAGTCTGCAGACAGACACTGGCAACATTGCGGATGCACTCCAGGAAGTGAGAGTGCAGAATTTCCTCTGTGATGTCAAGCACTTCAGGGTTGTAGATGCTGCCATTGTCGAACACCTGCTGGATGACCAGCCCAAAGGAGAAGGGAGAGATGTTGAGCATGTTCAGCAGCGTGGCTTCACTGGCTCCCACTTTGTCTCCAGTCTTGATCAGCTCCACATCACTCAGGATTTCAATGGTGCCCCTGGAGATTTTAGTGGTGATACCTAAAGCCTGGAAAAGGAGGTCTTCTCGGGCCCCAGATCAGTGTTCTGGGCTGGCACAGTGACTTCACATGGGACAATGGCACCAGCACGGGTGGCAGCTGGGACCTTATTGGCCAGCAGCATGTCCCTGATCCCAGTGAGTTCCTCCTTGGTGAACACAAAGCCCACATTCCCCCGGATATGAGGCAGCAATTTCTCCAGATCTGGGTTGTTTTCCAGGTGCTCTCAGATGGCCTTGCGCATCATGATGTTCTTGCCCATCAGCACCATGGCCTTCCCGCGGAGGGACATGCGGATCGCTGCATCTGCTTGGAGTCCACATTGTCTGCTCCCACGATGAAGCATTTCCAATAATCATCCAATAGTTGGATGATCTTAAGGAAGTAGTTGGACTTCTAGGTTGCCCTGTCTTCCCTGGGCATCACTGTGGTGCGTCAGGGATTGCCACGCAGGGGTAAAAGATGATGTCACTTCCATGAGGATGACTGGCGAGAAAAGCTATTTTCAAGTTCTTAATTGAAGTTGCTTTTAGGTTGATGCTTGGATTGCTTCTATATTAGATTATTGCCAAACTAATAAGGAAAAATATATTTGTAAAGGGAGAGTTATACTTACTGTGTAAGATACAGTTTATCATCAGGTTAATGCTTTTGTTACCAACTCACTTTGTCCCATATAGTTATTTTAAGTTACCCATCCCTTTTATCTCAATTTTTTTTCCTTGATATGATTGGATCTAAAAAGCTGCAGTAGTTTTGACAAACCGTTTTTGATTTAGCTGGCCAATAACTATTGGCTCCTCATGTCTAAAATTTATACCTGTGACCACTTCTTTGACTTATTTCATTAAGTTCTCCCACGGATTTTATTTTCCCTGTCTGTGAACAAGGGACAGACAGGAAAAATAAGTTCCATGGGAGAACAACAGTTTGGTGATCATTAAGTTAGCCTGTAAACCTTAGTTGAACATATTTTTTCTTTCTAGAATAAGGTTTTTGACTTCAGTTCCCTGTCATTTTTCATCCCAGCAATAGTTAGAGCAATCACTGCCCACTTCTCCACCCTTTTTTTTGACTTAGGGTCTCACATTGTCACCCAGGCTGGACTGCAGTGGTGCAATCTCAGCCCACTGCAACCTCTACTGCCTAGGCTCAAACGATCCTGCTGCCTCAGCACTCCCGCGATCCTTCTGCCTCAGCCTCCCAAGTAGCTGGGGCTACAGGTCTGTGCCACCGCGCCCAGCTAATTTTTGTATTATTTGGTCAATACTGGGTTTCATCGTGTTGCCCAGGCTGGTCTCCCAGCTCCTGGACTAAAGCTATCCGCCTGCCTCGGCCCCCCAAGGTGCTGCTTACAAGCCTGAGCCATTGTGCCAAGGTCGCAATCCCCCTCATCCTTTCTTTCCACTAACCAGGATATATTATTTTTGTAATAAATATGACCCTCATGCCTCAATAATTGAGTTCCTACTCCTACCTTACTCCAAAATCCTTGCAAGAATTGAAGCCACTGAATCCAAGTCTAATGGGTCGAGATCTTCAGCCCTCTAATATTGGTTGTGTTTGAATCTTCTTTCGCCTCTTAGTTTACCTATATTTATGTGATAGGAATTACATAATGTAATTACCCTTATCTTACCCTTTTAAGATACAGGGTAAGCCACAGAGCTTCTATTAGTGATAGATTGTCCATTGTTTTAATTCTGTGAGATAACTGAGCTAATGAGTATTGGCTATAGTGTTAACATAATTGGATATTGTGAATACAATGCCCATTGGATAAAACAGTTTTATTGATGAAGTTCAGCATGTAGTGGGTCAGTTAGTATCACCTCCCTATCTTTACTTTTCCTTGTTTTTGAAAATTTTAAGTTATTTTGATAATATACATTTTTTCTATGTTCATTTATCACACTTATATAAAATCCTTCAGCAGATATATAGTCCTTAGATTTGATTTGAGAAATAGTGTTTTAGATTAAAATTATTGCTCTTAAATGAGATTTTCTGTAAATCTTAAGCATAATTTTAAGTATTAATGACATTTCTATTTCATTTTAGGACTTAAGTAAAGGAAATTATTATAATGAAAATGTCCAATCCCCAAACCACTGGCTTATATTTGTAATGTCTTGTTTGTGAATGATGTAGATTGTTTGTGAATAATGTAGATAAAGACATGTATACAGACTTCCCCTTCCCCACCACACCTGTTTTTCTTTAAGTCATATTGTGAAAACATTGCTCTTGTGTTCTGAGCCAGTTAAAATCATATAGTGACCTTTTTTTAAGTGGTAAATTTTATGGAAACCCAAATTAGAGGAATGGGAGTTTGGAACCAGGTGTAGAGAAAAATCATGAAAAATAGGACTGAATTAACCTTTGTAACAATAATGCTCCCAATAATAAGACATCTCATCATGTGAATGTATTTCCATTTGGGGTTATGTTATGTTTCTTAAACTATTAGAAAGATTTACAAAGATTATGATACATTAAATAGATACTTAGCTTTTTTAATGTTCTCAGGTGAGTTCTGTAATTATATTCTTTAAATAAACAGCTTTATTACTGTGGCTCTGCCTAGACTTTGGGAAATTTTTATTTATAGTCTAGCTATTAAGTGAATTACAGCCTTCAGTCATTTTAAGTCACTGGTTCTAATATCGTGGGCCATTGAAGCTACTATTTATAACGTGATCTGAGTTTCTTAATTCTTTTTAAAAGTATTCAAGTTGGTTATATGTCAGATTTTGGTTTTGTTTTTCAACAATGCTGTAAAGCTTTCATAATCTGGGTAAAATAGTCTACCTTCTGTGATTCATTTGTTATGTTTTCATTCTTCTTGGTAGTCTGTTGGTTTAAATTGTTATACTAATGTTGACTCTAAATTTCTTTTCTACAGCCTGGATTTGTGGTATCATTTCTATCACTGTCATTAGCCTGCTTTCCTTGCTAGGCGTGATCTTGGTTCCTATCATTAACCAAGGATGCTTCAAGTTCCTTCTCACATTCCTTGTTGCACTAGCTGTAGGAACAATGAGTGGAGACGCCCTTCTTCATCTACTGCCCCATGTAAGAAATGTTTTTAATCATTTAAAACACTTAAAATAAAAATATTTAAGACGAAAGAGTCCTTCATTAGCAAGCTATAGCACAGTAATCTAGTATTTGTATTGTTTTATTTGCTTATAGGATGAAGTATTTTTTTTCCATTTTCAGAGTTTTAATACCAATATTTTTTAAATAAATTGAATCATTAGGTCAACTTTGCTTTCAGTATTCTTTTAAAAAAAAAACTCATTGGATTAAAATTTGCAATATTAGCAACAGTGAATGGTGTTTTTAAAAACTGTGTAGCATATCAAATAAGCCTTTAAGAGAAATGCGTAAGATATGTTGTAATGATTATGCCTATAGCCAGTATGCCATCAGCATCTTTGAGCAGGAGTAGGCAGATATACTCAGTGAGCTGTTTTACACTTAGCTGTTGATACATGGGAGCATTTATCTTTTCACCCGGCATACAACTTCTTTTTTTTCTCTTTGGGGTCGGTTCTAATTATATGATCACAAGCCCATATTCCTAGTACCATGCTTATCAAACTTTTTAAAAGTTGCTGTTTATAACTTATCAGTAGTTAGGTAGATAGCTTTCCGTCACCAGCTAAGAGTATTTGATTCACTGTTACCATTTTTACTTCAAATTATGAATGCAATGGGGATTTTTTTTCTCTTCCAAATATAAAATTGAAGTATTGAGTATTTGAAGGATTGTATTTGTGTGTTGTGTATACCTCTTCTGCACTCTTGGTTGAGAATTCCAGATTTAGTATCTACAGCAATGTGTGGCTGTAAAAAAAAAAAAAAAAAAAAAAAAAAAGTTTTTTTTTTAAATAAACGAGTTAATGAATCTTAAGACTGTGAACATGAATTTTTGTTTCACCATTTCTTCTAGCCATCAAGAATGGCAACAGTTTTTTTTAGAACTGGGCCTAGTAAGAGTAATTGAAGTGAGAACAGTAGTTAAGTGCTGTTTAACTTGCTTTTCTATTAAGAAAGGTTAACTAAACATAGCTGTTATCTTTTTGAATGGGGTCTGATATCCTCTGAGAGGTTTAGACATCTCTTTGGTTGGCCATTAGTTAACAGGAAAAGAATACAAATAAATGTTAGAACGAAGAAAGATAATTAAGTGCAGTTACTTAACTTACATTCTATAAGATTATTGTTGTGATACTTGTACATTTCATAATGTTGAAACATAACCATTTCTATACATTTATGCTTGCTAAAGCTTTAAAATGTAGAAAATTACATTATTTAAGGATACCCTATTGCTAGCTTTCCATACTGTATGCAGAGATAGCAATCTTACACCTCTGAAATAATTTGTAAGAGAAGAAATTTATCAAATACTCTGTACAACAACCCCACCATGACACAAGTTGGCAGTGTCAACTTGTGCAAACAGTAACAAACTTGAACTTGTATGCCTGAACTTAAAAGATAAAACAAAAATATATATATAATCAGTTTAAGAAAGAATTAGATTATAGAGACTCACAAGTGACCTGCTTGTGAATTAATTTGTGTTTTACTAAATATTTGGCATTTAAGTAGATTGTGTTCAATTTACAAAGAACCAATCACTCCCTATTATTACTTCTGGCTTGATTCTCTCACTATAGAGTGTATCTTACTCTTTAGGCATGTGAGTTGGTGGTCTTTGAGTTACTGTAAGATGTATATTTCAGACAACTGAGTAAAGCAAATTAAATGGAAGACTACTTTAAGTGAGATAATATCTAGGGGAGCACTTTAATACTTGAAAGATATTTTTTTCTGTGTTCTTACGGAGATTATAATCTCAAAATTTTAAATAGCATTTCAGTTACTTGTTTAGAAGTTTTATTTGTTCTTCATAGTCTCAGGGTGGACATGATCACAGTCACCAACATGCACATGGGCATGGACATTCTCATGGACATGAATCTAAGAAGTTTTTGGAAGAATATGATGCTGTATTGAAAGGACTTGTTGCTCTAGGAGGCATTTACTTGCTATTTATTATTGAACACTGCATTAGAATGTTTAAGCACTACAAACAGCAAAGAGTAAGTATTTTTTATTTCACTTTATGCCATAAAACACACAACAAAAATGATCTTTTTCTGGGTATGTGCTTTCCTTAATTATGATGTTGGTTTGTATTGTCTCAGTTTTGTAACAACAAATCTTTAGGGTAAAAAGCTGACTTTGATTTTCTAAAAATTAAACGTGTAGTAGTTGTTGTTGTTGTTGGTTTTTTTGAGACAGGGTTTCCCTCTGTCACCCAGGCTGGAGTGCAATCTTGTAATCATGGCTCACTGCAACCTTGACCTCTTGGGTTCAGGTTATCCTTTTGCACCAGCCTCCCGAGTCGCTGGGACCATAGGCACATGCCACCATGCCCAGCTAACTTTTATGGATGTATGGATGTATGTATTTCTGAGACAGAGACTCGCTCTGTTGCCCAGGCTAGAATGCAGTAACACGATCTCCGCTCACTGCAACCTCCGTCTCTTGGGTTCAAGTAATTCTTCTGCCCCTGCCTCCAGAGTAGGTGGGACTACAGGCAGACATCTCCACGCCCAGCTAATTTTTGTATGTTTAGTAGAGATGATGTTTCGCCATCTTGGCCAGGGTGGTCTTGAACTCCTGGCTTCAAGTGATCCACCTGCCTTAAGCCTCCCAAAGTGCTAACGCCTAAGGGGCTGGAGGGAAACAAGAGTTGGCTAAGTAGATTACTGAAGGAGTAATTCAAAAGAGGTAGTGGGGCTTGAGAGGGTTATGGCAGAAGAAATAGGGGAAGAAAAAATGATTAAGGGAATTTAGATGAGATAATCAAGACTTCTTAGTTGATCAGATGAAAGACATACAAGTATTTAAAAGTTTGCCACTACAATAAATTAGGTATTGCAAAGTCTGTAAATAAATTTTAGAATTACCAGTTAACATCTCTAATGTGAAAATCTAACATCTGAAATGTTCCAGTGAGCATTCCCATTGACCATCTTGTCAGTACTCAAGTTTCAGATTTTGAAACATTTCAGATAAACAAGTTTTTTGTTTCTTATAATATTTTTTCCCCATTTATTTTATTGCATTTTAGGTTTGGGGGTACATGTGAAGAGCATGCAAGATTGTTGCATAGGTGCACATATGGCAGTGTGCTTTGCTGCCTTCTTCCCCGTCACCTACATCTGGCATCACTCCCCTTGCTCTCTCTCCCCAGCTCCCCACCCCCCACCGTCCCTCCCCTATTTCCCCCCAGCTGACCCCAATGTGTAGTGCTCCCCTCCCTGTGTCCATGTGTTCTCATTGTTCAACACCCGCCTATGAGTGAGAACATGCAGTGTTTGATCTTCTGCTCTTCTGTCAGTTTGCTGAGAATGATGGTTTCCAGGTTCATCTATGTCCCTACAAAGGACCCAAACTCATTGTTTTTCATGGCTGCATAATATTCCATGGTGTATATGTGCCGCATTTTCCCTATCCAGTCTATCGTCGATGGGCATTTGGGTTGGTTCCAGGTCTTCGCTATTGTAAACAGTGCTGCAATGAACATTCGTGTGCATGTGTCCTAATAAAAGAACGATTTGTAATCCTTTGGATATATACCCAGTAATGGGATTGTTGGGTCAAATGGAATTTCTATTTCTAGGTCCTTCAGGAATTGCCACACTGTCTTCCACAATGGTTGAACTAATTTACACTCCCACCAACAGTGCAGTAGTGTTCCTATTTCTCCACATCCTCTCCAGCATCTGTTGTCTCCAGATTTTTTAATGATCGCCATTCTAACTGGCGTGAGATGGTATCTCAGTGTAGTTTTGATTTGCATTTCTCTGATGACCAGTGATGATGAGCATTTTTTCATATGTTTGTTGGCCTCATGTATGTCTTCTTTTGTAAAGTGTCTGTTCATGTCCTTTGCCCACTTTTGAATGGGCTTGTTTTTTTCTTGTAAAACTGTTTTAGTTCTTTGTAAATTCTGGATATCAGCCCTTTGTCAGATGGGTAAACTGCAAAAATTTTTTCCCATTCTGTTGGTTGCTGATTCGCTCTAATGACTGTTTCTTTTGCGGTGCAGCTGTGGAGTTTGATTAGGTCCCATTTGTCTATTTTGGCTTTTGTTGCCAATGCTTTTGGTGTTTTGGTCATGAAGTCCTTGCCTACACCTATGTCCTGAATGGTTTTGCCTAGATTTTCTTCTAGGGTTTTTATGGTGTTAGGTCTTATGCTTAAGTCTTTAATCCATCTGGAGTTAATTTTAGTGTAAGGTGTCAGGAAGGGGTCCAGTTTCTGCTTTCTGCATGTGGCAAGCCAGCTTTCCCAACACCATTTATTGAACAGGGAATCCTTTCCCCATTGTTTGTTTTTGTCTGGTTTGTCAAAGATCAAATGGTTGTAGATATGTTGCGTTACCTCCAAGACCTCTGTTCTGTTCCATTGGTCTATATCTCTGATTTGGTACCAGTACCATGCTGTTTTGATTACTGTAGCCTTGTAGTATAGTTTGAAGTCCAGTAGTGTGATGCCTCCGGCTTTGTTCTTTTTGCTTAGAATTGACTTGGCTATGTGGGCTCTCTTTTGGTTCCATATGAAGTTTAAGGTGGTTTTTTCCAGTTCTGTGAAGAAGGTCATTGGTAGCTTAATGGGGATAGCATTGAATCTGTAAATTACTTTGGGCAGTATGTCCATTTTCACGATATTGATTCTTCCTAACCATGAACATGGACTGTTTCTCCATCTGTTTGTGTCCTCTCTTATTTCACTGAGCAGTGGCTTGTAGTTCTCCTTGAAGAGGTCCTTTACATTCCTTGTTAGTTGTATTCCTAAGTATTTTATTCTCTTTGTGGCAATTGTGAATGGAAGTTTGTTCTTGATTTGGCTCTCTTTAAGTCTGTTATTGGTGTATAGGAATGCTTGTGATTTTTGCACATTGATTTTGTATCCTGAGACTTTGCTGAACTTGCTTATCAGTTTCAGGAGATTTGGGGCTGAGACGATGGGGTCTTCTAAATATGCAGTCATGTCATCTGCAAATATAGACAATTTGACTTCCTCTTTTCCTAATTGAATGTCCTTTATTTCTTTTTCTTGCCTGATTGCTCTGGCTAGAATTTCCAATACTATATTGAATAGGAGTGGTGAGAGAGGGCATCCTTGCCTAGTGCCAGATTTCAAAGGAAATGCTTCTAGTTTTTGCCCATTCAGTATGATATTGGCTCTGGGTTTGGCATATTTAGGTTTTATTGTTTTAAGATATGTTCCATCAATACCTAGTTTATTGAGGGTTTTTAGCATAAAGGGCTGTTGAATTTTGTCAAAGGCCTTCTCTGCACCTGTTGAGATAATCATGTGGTTTTGTCTTTGGTTCTGTTTATGTGGTGAATTACATTTATAGGCTTGCGTATGTTGAACCAGCCTTTCATTCCTGGGATGAAGCCTACTTGATCGTAATGGATAAGCTTTTTGATGTACGGTTGCATGTGGTTTGCCAGTATTTTATTGAAGATTTTTGCATCAATGTTCATCATGGATATTGGCCTGAAGTTTTCTTTTCTCGTTGTGTCTCTACCAGGTTTTGGTATCAGGATGATGTTGGTCTCCTAAAATGATTTGGGGAGGATTCCCTCTTTTTGGATTGTTTGGAATAGTTTCAGAGGGAGTGGTACCAGCTCCTCTTTGTATGTCTGGTAGAATTCGGCTGTGAACTTGTCTGGACCTGGGTTTTTTTGGTTGGTAGGCTATTAATTGCTGCCTCAACTTCAGCCCTTCTTATTGGTCTATTCTGGGTTTCGACTTCTTCCTGGTTTAGGCTTGGGAGAATGCAAGTGTCTAGGTATTTATCCATTTCTTCCAGGCTTACTAGTTTATGTGCAGTGTTGTTTGTAGTAATCTCTGATGGTGGTTTGTATTTCTGTGGAATCTATGGTGACATCCCCTCTATCGTTTTTTATTGCATCTATTTGATTATTCTCTTTCCTTTTTTATTACACTGGCTAGTTGTCTATTTTGTTGATCCTTTTGAAAAACCAGCTCTTGGATTTATTGATTTTTTTTTTAAGGGTTTTTATTTTTGTCTCTCTCTCTCGCCTTCAGTTCTGCTCTGATCTTAGTTATTTCTTGTCTCCTGCTAGCTTTTGAGTGTTTTTTATCTTGCTCCTCTAGCTCTTCCAATTTTGACGATAGGGTATCAATTTTTAGATCATGCCTTGCTTTTCATGTGGGCATTTATTGCTATAAATTTTCCTCTAGCCACTGTTTTAGATGTGTCCCAGAGATTCTGGTATGTTGGGTCTTCATTCTCATTGGTTTCGAAGAACATCTTTATTTCTTCCTTCATTTTGTTGTTTATCCAGTCAACATTCAGGACCCAGTTCTTCAGTTTCCATGAAGTTGTGTGGTTCTAAGTTAGTTTCTGAATTCTGTGTTCTAATTTGATTGTACAGTGGTCTGTTATTATTACCATTCTTTTGCATTTGCTGAGGAGTGATTTACTTCCAATTACGTAGTCAATTTTAGAGTAGGTGTGATGTGATGCTGAGAAGAAAGTATATTCTGTGGATTTGAGGTGGAGAGTTCTGTAAATGTCTATTTGGTTTGCTTGGTCCAGGTCTGAGTTCAAGTCCTGGATATCCTTGTTAATTTTCTGTCTCGTTGATCTGTCTAATATTGACAGTGGAGTGTTAAAGTCTTCTATTGTGTGGGAGTCTAAGTCTCTTTGTAGGTCATTAAGAAATTGCTTTATGTATCTGGGTGCTCCTGTATTTGGTACGTATATATTTAGGTTCGTTAGCTCTTCTTGTTGCGTTGATCCTTTTACCATTATGTAATGCCCTTCTTTGTCTGTTTCGATCTTTGTTGGTTTAAAGTCTATTTTATCAGAGACTAGGATTGCAACTGCTTTTTTTTTTTTTCTCTCTCTCTCTCCATTTGCTTGGTAGATCTTCTTCCAGCCCTTTATTTTGAGCTGATGTGTATCCTTGCATGTGAGGTGGGTTTCCTGGATACAGCACACCAATGGGTTTTGACTTTTTATCCAATTTGCCAGTCTGTGTCTTTTGATTGGGGCATTTAGCCCACTTACATTTAAGGTTAATATTGTTATGTGTGAATTTGATCGTGCCATTTTGATGCTAGCTGACTGTTTTGCCCGTTAGTTGATGCAGTTTCTTCATTGTGTTGATGCTGTTTACCATTTGGTATGTCTTTGGAGTGGCAGGTACTGGTTGTTCCTTTCTATGTTTAGTGCTTCTTTCAGGAGCTCTTGTAAAGCAGGCCTGGTGGTGATTAAATCTCTGAGCAATTGCTTGCTCATAAAGGATTTTATTTCTCCTTCACTTATGAAGCTTAGTTTGGCTGTGTTTGAAATTCTGGGTTGAAAGTTCTTTTCTTTAAGGATGCTGAATATTGGCCCCCACTCTCTTCTGGCTTGTAGGGTTTTTGCTGAGAGATCCACTGTAAGTGTGATGGGCTTCCCTTTGTGGGTAACCCTACCTTTCTCTCTGACTGCCCTTAACATTTTTTCCTTCATTTCAACCATGGTGAATCTGACAATTATCTGCTTTGGGGTTGCTCTTCTTGAGGAATATCTTTATGGTGTTTTCTGTATTTCCTAGACTTGAATGTTGGCCTACCTTGCTAGGTTGGGGAAGTTCTCCTAAATAATATCCTGAAGAGTGTTTTCCCGCTTGGATTCATTGTCTCCGTCACATTCAGGTACACCTATCAAATGCAGATTAGGTCTTTTCACATAATCCCATATTTCTTGGAGGCTTTGTTCATTTCTTTTGACTCTTTTTTCTCTAATCCTGCCTTCTCTTTTTATTTCATTGAGTCGATCTTCGACCTCTGATATCCTTTCTTCTGCTTGGTCAATTTGGCTATTGAAACTTGTGTATGCTTCGCGATGTTCTCGTGTTGTGTTTTTCAGCTCCATCAATTCATTTATATACCTCTCTAAGCTGTTTACTCTTGTTAGCATTTTGTCAAACCTTTTTTCAGTGTTCTTAGTTTCTTTGCATTGGTTAGAACAAGATCTTTTAGGTCAGAGAAGTTTGTTATTAACTACCTTCTGAAGCCTGTTTGTGTCAATTGATCAGCCTCATTCTTCATCCAGCCTTGTTCCCTTGCTGGTGAGGAGTTGGGACCCCTTGGAGGAAGAGAGGCATTCTGGTTTTGGGTATATTAATCCTTTTTGGCTTTCTTCCCATCTTTGTGGATTTATCTACCTGTGGTTTTTGTGCTTGGTGGCTTTCAGATGGGGTCTCTGAGTGGATGTTCTTTTTGTTGCTGAGGAAGTTATTTCTTTCTGTTTCTTAGTTTTCTTTCTAACAGTCAGGCCCCCCGCTGTAGGACTGATGGAGGTCCACTCCAAACCCTGCTTGCCTGGGGATCACCTGCAGGGACTGCAGAACAGTAAGGGTTGCTGCCAGTTTCTTCTTCTGTTGTCTTTGTCACAGAAGGATACCCGCCAGATTTCAGTCTTAGCTCTCCTTTATGAGGTGTCTCTTTGGTTATATGGGGGTCGGGGAGCTGCTTGAGGAAACAGTCTGTCACTTATAGGAGCTCACGTGCTGAGCTGTGAGCTCCATTGTTCTGTTCAGAGCTGCTGGGCAGGTATGTTTAAGTTTGCTGCAGCAGATCTCTTAACCGCCTTTTTTTCCCAGGTGCTCTGTCCCAGGAAAGTGGGACTTTATTTATAAGTTCCTGTCATTCTGCTGCCTTTTTTCAGAGATGCCCTGCCCTGCTCTGCCAGCAGAGGTATTGCTGAGCCCAGCTGCTGTGTGAACTTCCTTGCAGTTTTGTTTATAGGGGTATAGTTAGAACTGCCTCAGTAATGGCAGACTGTCTCTGTAATGGCAGACTGCTTCGGTAGTGGCGGACTGCCTCGGTAATGGCAGACACCCTTCCTCCCACAGAGCTGGACCGTCCTGGGTCCAGCTGTGCTTGCTGTGAAACTCTCAATCCAGAGCATTTCATATTGCCGGTCTTTGTGGGAATGGAACCATCCCAGCCAGTTTACCTGGCTCCCTGTTTCAGACCCCTTTTTTTCAGTTGAACAGGCTACTCTGTCTCCCAGGCGTTCCAGTCGCCAGTTGAAACGGCACCCAGATGTGTGTGAGTTTTTGTGCAGAGACCCACTGCACTGGCTGAAATAGCCATGCTAGAGACTCGTGGTGCTTTTCTGCCTGGGAATTTCCTTGTCTTTGGGCAGTAAAAATTTGTTTGGAAATGCGGTTATCACCCACCCTGTGAGTTTTCGCTAGGACCTGCAATCCAAAGCTATTCCTATTCGGCCATCTTCAGATGATGTCCTACAGATGAGTATTCTTATGTTCAATAAATTTAACAAACTTGCTCAAGTATCAGATGGAAACTACAAACTTAAGATTCTCACTCAAATTTGACTCTTTTTTATGTCACATTCAGGGAAATCTGAGGTTGCATTAAATACAGAACGAAAGTCAAACAAATAAGCTTTAGTTTTTAGTTTTCCTTTTTTTTTTTTTTTTTTTTTTGGAACTTTCCATTACTTTACACTTTTGATTAAGAGATTTTACACATATTATACACATTTCATTTGGGTTCCATCAAATAATTCAGTACTGCGTGTTCTGTTCCTCAATGTAGATGAATTGAACCTCTTAGTTGAATGTTTTAAAAAATACAAATTTAGCTGGATTTTTCTTCTGTGGATTGCTTTACTCCCAGAAAATTTTTTTTCATGCCCCTTTAAAATAATTTTTGTATGAAGTTAACACCATTTTACCCTTAGGTGTTAATGAGTGAATATTGTTGCTAATTGTGACCTCAGACTTAATACTAATATCAGATACTTTTTTTTTTTTTTTAAGGGAAAACAGAAATGGTTTATGAAGCAGAATACGGAAGAGTCAACTGTTGGAAGAAAGCTTTCAGATCACAAGTTAAACAATACACCAGATGCTGACTGGCTTCAACTCAAGCCTCTTGCCGGTAGACAGCAATTCTGACTCAAGACAAACTTTTTTTTTTTTTATTCAAACTTACATTTAATTTCTGTTTATATTCATTCAATCTGAAATCAAATAATACAGTAAACTAAATACAAGATGAAAAGGAGAAAAGGTGTTACCCTCATAGCACTCCTAATAAGGTAGCTGAAGAATTTATTTACTCATAGATGCAAAGCCAACTTGGGATAGAAGAAACAATGGTTTAAAGAGCGAACACCTAGATGAACCCATGTTTCAGATGTTATTCTAGATAATCCACTGAGATAATACTTGTGCTATAATCTTAAGAATCACACAAGAAAAAGTACTGTATTAATCAACAACAGACCACAGGTTATGTGTGATAAATACTTTTATGATAGTTTGTCTAGCTTGCTAGTGTCTGCTGTGAAAAAAGGTAGAGTTTGGACACCGATGTTTTTGAGAAATTAATGTCAAAATATGTTCTTCATAAATTTAACATTTCTGTTAAATTTGCTTTTTTAAATTGCAACTCAAATGAGATTTTCATTGTTTCATTTCAGTTTAACATTTACAATACTACAGTTAGTAAATACATTTGAAAACAAGTAATTCAAAACCTCAAAATCTATTCTTCATAAATTTAACATTTCTCATGGGAATAATCTTAGATTTAGCCCTTGTAAGCCAGGAGCCATGATTAACTAAATATTCAAAATAAGTTCTATATTAAATGTATAATCCAAGGCTTAGTATATTAATAGTATCTAAGATGCATCTTGTTTATAATCATTTATTATCTGTAGTAAAGAATGTTGAATTTATGGAGTATTGTAAGGAATTCTCTACCCCTCTCCCTCAAATTATCTGCTATCTCAAATAATAGTATGTAAAAATCCCTCTAGTTAAAACCATAAAGGGGGAAAACAACATAATGTTCCTAAAAATCTGGTTCAGGTTCAATAATTAATACTTTACATTGTTGGCCAGGCGCGGTGGCTCACGCTTGTAATCCCAGCACTTTGGAAGGCCCAGGCGGGTGGATCACGAGGTCAAGAGATCGAGACCATCCTGGTCAACATAGTGAAACCCCGTCTCTACTAAAAATACAAAAAATCAGCTGGGCATGGTGGCGCATGCCTGTAATCCCAGCTACTCAGGAGGCTGAGGCAGGAGAATTGCCTGAACCCGGGAGGCGGAGGTTGTGGTGAGCCGAGATCACGCCACTGCATTCCAGCCTGGGCAACAAGAGCGAAACTCCGTCTCAAAAAAAAAAAAAAATACTTTACATTGTTAATTACAGCTGGTTTATAAATCCCGATTTAGTTATTCTGTAATGCTCCAAACCTTAAAATCAAATTAGTAGACTTCAGTGATTATATTTTAATTAAGAAACAGCATATATAAAATAAAAATGTATCCTATGATAGCTGATTTTAAAGAAAATAATCAAGTGATGATAAAAGCACTTGATTTCTTTTATATACTTAGCTGGTATAATCATAAAGAACCCTCTTAGAAACTCAAGACTAGTAATATCTACATCATATTATAAACTAGGCTTGGATAAAATAAATATAGATAAGCCATATTGCATAGGGGTATGCTTTCTGTGACACTAATGTGATACTTGACATGTTTTCACAGTCATAGGGATATCCATTTATGAAATATAAGTTCTCAATAAACTTTCCACAGCATAGGAAATAAATTTCACTTAATAAACATGAAGTCAGAAAAACTATGTATTTGTGTGGTGCCGTGCAATTAATGCTTTTTATGCAGGAAGGTTGCAGTGTTTGCCACTATTGCTGGCAGTAGTAATTATAAAAACGGTTTAACTGGGGTGGTTATACCAGCCATTCACAGTATGAATGTTACTAGTAAATAGGACCAAGGAGGAATATTTTGGTATATTCAGTTTCACTGGAATTTGGTCAGGCAGTCAACACTACAGTTAGTTAAATACATTTGAAAACAAGTATCAGCATCACAAGCCATTTACTGTCTGAAATAATGCCTGTACTTATTACCATAACTTTTTGGATTCTAGTTTATCAGACATCACAGATTGTCAGAGAACAAGGATCTGCACTTTAAATACAATTCTGCTCTTAATCATTATTGTAGCTTCTAATTTTCCAGATACAGTGAATAAAGTTCCCAGTAAGCTGCTACAATAAGGGAGGAGAAGAGGGTATAGAGGGAGTGATTTTTTTTAAAAAAGGCTTTCTGTCCAAAGGTGAACTTTTATCAGTTCTTTCAATTATTGCTACAATTGAAAAGGTGTATTTCCAATCAATTTTCATGGTTCTGTATTTGCTTACTGTCATAGGATTTCATCCTATCTCATTTGAGTTGCAGTTTAAAAAAGCAAACCCTTCCTCAGTCTGACTGAATTCAACATGTGGAAATTTATGGCTTGGATCCTATGGCTCAAAAAGGTTACATACAGCAAGGAGCATATATTTTAAAAATATCGTAGAGTTGCAAAATATTACAATTAAGACAAACTTTTAAGACATAAAAATTGAAATGCTGCTTCTAAACCATGCCCATGTTATTTCTAAGGTATATTTCCTTAAATGTGAGTGAGTCTTTTTTGAGTCAGGGTCTTGTTGTGTCACCCAAGGTGTAGTGCAGTGATGCAATCATGGCTCACTGCAGTCTCAATCTTTCTGGCTCAGGTGATCCTCTCACCTCAGCCTCCTGAGTAGCTGGGACTACAGGTGAATGTCCCATGCCGAGCTAGTTTTTGTATTTTTAGTAGTGATAGGGTTTTGCCATGTTGTCCAGGCTGGTCTCAAACTCCTGGACTCAAGCAATCTACCTGCCCTTGGTCTGGGATTACAGGTGTGAGCCACCATGCCCAGACACAAGTGAGTCTTAAATGTGATTTTGTTTATTTTTGTGGATTTTGGCCTTGTTCATGCTGAAATGTGGGACAAATTATATTATGGGATAAGGAATATTTTGCATTCTAGAAAATATCAGTGAAACAAAAAGCTTTCCAAATGGTGGATTAGTGTTATTAATAGTTTTATTTCTTGATAGTGCAAATTCTCTTATTTCCTCCCTATATGATTGATTTCATGTGGAAAAAGGAGAGTCTGCCTTTGTACCTAAAATCTCTGCTCATCTATCCATCTGTTCGGTTGCTAGATAGATGTAACGAGGTAGCTTATGATTTTCAGAAAATTTAAAAGTTTTTTAACCTAATTTCCTCCCTGTTTAAACTTAATGTTTCCCTGAATCTACCAATAATTTTCTGTAGAAGAGAAGTAGCCCAGACTCTAACTGTAGAACTCTGCCCCAGAATACAATTTGGGAAGTATTCAGATCTTTGTCATATAATTAACAGCTGTGGAAGACAAGGTGAAAGGCCAACTTTAATTTTTAAAAGAAATGCTTATCAGATCTTGCTTATCAACTCACTTATGTGAGTTTCTGAACTTAATTCCAACAATGATCTCAGTAGCATTGTCAAATAGGGGAGCATTCAGGAATATAAAGAACTTTGCCATCAGCTAACTGTATGACTTGGGCAAGTTACTTACGTTTTATGTTTTCATTTTCTCAAATAACATAGTGAGCAAATGCTAAGATTTGCATTTTTCTGAAAAAAAAAAATAGATTGCATTTTGACATCTGGTCAGTGCTACAATAACATTCACCCTTTGATTTTCATCAGCTTTTCTGTAATTTGCTCTTTAAGTTTTCATAATACCTTCATGCTTTCCAATTTTTCTCCTGACTTTGCCTGCTTTTGATTTCAGTTCCCTCCCATTGACCTTATCCAGAGCATCTTTTGAATCCCCCAAAACCCAGTTTCTTCTTTGTGTGTGCATGTTTGTTTTGCTTTGCTTTGCTTTATTTTTTTTATTGGACTCCAGAAATCATTTTTCAATTAGAATGGCTTCTAAGTTATTTTAGGGAAATATATTTATTTAAGAATTCCAAAAGACATTCACTTAAGAAATGTTCATTGCACTGCTATTCTGTCTAGGCTTAAATTAGCAAATATCCATTTATTTAATTGTTGACAAAGAATATCCTTTGTTATAAAAATAGGAACTGATGACTCGGTTGTTTCTGAAGATCGACTTAATGAAACTGAACTGACAGATTTAGAAGGCCAACAAGAATCCCCTCCTAAAAATTACCTTTGTATAGAAGAGGAGAAAATCATAGACCATTCTCACAGTGATGGATTCCATAGTATTCATGAGCACGATCTCCATGCTGCTGCACCTAACCACCACGGTGAGAACAAAACTGTGCTGAGGAAGCATAATCATCAGTGGCACCACAAGCATTCTCATCATTCCCATGGCCCCTGTCATTCTGGATCCGATCTGAAAGAAACCGGAATAGCTAATATAGCCTGGATGGTGATCATGGGGGACGGTATTCACAACTTCAGTGATGGGCTCGCAATTGGTAAGTGGACTGGAAACATGGGTGATAATCTTCCACCACCTATGCTAATTTTATGGACTACAATATGTAAGATTAGATTTGTCTGGAGCTTCACAAATACACTGTTATGTATTGCTCTGGTCGGTTGATTTTCCCAAAGGATATAGTTTTGTGTTCATTTGTCACATTTGGAAGTGTAAGGGTATAATTTAGTGGAGTTTTTCTTTAGCACGTAAACACATCAGTAGTATATTTCTTTAATATCTTGATTTCTCAAAGTACAGTGACCATATTGAAAAAGCTGCTTATTAACATTATATTTTCATATCATTTTCAAAGAGGTGTAAATCTCTTTCGGGGATATGAAAATATCCTGAGATATTTTCCAGGGATATGAAAATATTTCAGTGCATTTACATATCCCTGAAAGTGAACAGTTTAATTTCAATCTTAGGTTTAATAAATTTTCCATATCTTTGAAAAGGCAAAAAAAATTTTTTACAACCTTAAAAATCCATTGTACTAAATTCAAATATATTAGTATCTTGCTAAAGTGATATTACTAGCTTAAGAGAATATTAAATATGATGAATCCATAATTTTCTTTGAGATCCAGACTCTATTAGTGCCCAGAAATAAGCTTTGATTTCTTTCAGAAAGTGGAGAACATGATTAATTTACAGTAGCTGTTTTGTTGTTGTTGTTGTTGTTTTTTAAATAGAGACAAGAGTCTAGCCATCATTCCCAGGCTGGCTTCGAACTCCTGGCCTCCAGCAATCCTTCCACCTCAGCCTGCCAGAGTACTAGGATTATGGGCATGAGCCACCATGCTCAACCTATAGTAGCTGTTAATACTAAAGAATAAAGAATTCTGCTAGTAGACCTAGATGCATTTATACGTCTCACCTCAGTCCTCAACACTACCAGACAAGTAATACTTTGTACCATTTATTTTTTAGGCTTATGAAAGTTTTGATAAGGGTGTTAAGCTATTTAAATCTCTATAAAGATCAATGAAAGGGAGAGCAAGTACAATCTTAGACTTACGAGACTTAAAATTGAGCATCAAACCACTACCTTGAAATACTGAAAATTGTTACTATCCCCAAGATATTAGTGAGCTGGAAGGCTACAAAAATAAGAGAATTAATTTCAGTATGGAATATTGCTTTTATTGAATAGTGGTTTCTCTAGTTGTCACATACCTATCATACCCCAGTATGTGTTCAAAAACTATGGTGTATAAGAGAAGTGAGTCACTCATATATTAAGAAATTAATTTAGATAGGCAAATGAAACTGCATCTGTCATCATTAATGAAAATGTGAAGACAGAGATCAGTAAATCTCGTTTTTTTTCTTATCTTCCTCAGGCGCAGCTTTCAGTGCTGGATTGACAGGAGGAATCAGTACTTCTATAGCCGTCTTCTGTCATGAACTGCCACATGAATTAGGTAATATAACCTTAAAAATTTTACCAGGTCCCATCAAATCTAAGACTTCCTTAATTGTAATTACATTCAAATTTTAGAGATGTTCAAGCATAAAAAATGGCTGATGGCAACTATAGTGTCATTAATTGTTAGATATATCATGATGTTAAAATATGAAAAAAAAAATGCTCCTTAAGATTGATGAAATGTTTGTGTGCTTTCTTTTGCATTTAATAACATAATTATGGTATTATAATGAAGATTATAGATTATGACTGGTTCACCAAGTAAAACTTTTAAAAAGAAATCTTTCTGAATTTAAATGCCACATTTTGATGTTAATCTACTTTGAATTTATTTCATATACTACATAGACCATATTTTTAAAAGAATCAGGGTAAAGTTTGCAATTACATCATTGAAAGGCAGATACATCTAGGAATGAATACAAGATTTTTGGGTATTAAGACTATGATACTAAAATATATATAATGAAAACGAAATCATCTAACCATCTTACTTCATAGATAAAATAAGAGCTTTGGAAATGAATGATTATTCTAAAACCTCAGTGCTGGTTAGTAACAGAGTTACTTTTTTTTTTTTTTTTGTAGAGATGAGCTTTCTCCATTTTGGTCAGGCTGGTCTCAAACTCCCTACCTCAGGTGATCCGCCTGCCTCTGCCTCCCAAAGTGCTGGGGTTACAGGTGTGAACCACCATGCCTGACCCTAATTTTTGTATTTAGTAGAGATTGGGTTTTGCCATGTTGGCCAGCCTTCATTATTTCTTCATAAATAATGGAAAGTTAATGTTGATGTTCAAAAATGTTACCCCGATGGTTATTAAAGATAGGGTTGCATTCTTAACTCTGTTACTAACCAGCACTGAGGTTTCAGAATAATCATTCATTTCCAAAGCTCTTACCTTATCTATGAAGTAAGAAGGTTGGATGATTTCTGTTTAAATTATATATATTTTAACAATACAATCTTAACACCCAAAAATCTTGTATTCGTTTCTTATGTGATTTTGGTAGAGTGGAGCTGAATACTTGAAAAATAATCTTTAAAATCCTGTATTTTTCTTTTTGCATTTTAGAACATGTTTTCTTGATACACTTTCAACTGTAGTAATTATATATATCATGTTGGACTTGATTCTATTCTATTTTTTTTTTTTCCCCAAACACATTTCCCATTTGCCCTTAGAAATGAGTGCCGGCAGTGAGCTCCACTTTTTTTTTTTTTTTTTTCTAAAAGGAAATGGGTTACTTCCTACTCACTTTCATTTCACTTTTTTGATACATCCCTTATGTTTCTTACCTTATGTTACTTATTATCTTTTAAAACTCTCCATCCTGATTACCACGAGTTAATTTAATGTGTTGCTTCTGCCCAGTACTCAGAAATATCCTTTCACCACATTTTACATAATTAGCACCTATTATTGGACACAGCATTTAATTTCCTCCCCTCACAGACAGTAGTGCATTGAACATCTCTAGACTTGGTACCTGTCGACCCCTCTGAGACACAGGTCTAGGTATGCTTGCTAAAGCAGTGTGATTTCCGAACAGCAATACCTGAAAGTTCCTGTTGCCACAGCCCTCCCAGCACTTGGCATTAACTTACTGTTTTTTTCCCCCCTTTGAGACAGAGTCTGGCTCTGTCACCCAGGCTGGAGTGCAGTGGCGTGATCTCAACTCACTACAGCCTCCGTCCTCTGGGTTCAAGTGATTCTTGTGCCTCAGCCTCCCAAGTAGCTGAGGCTACAGGCATGTACCACCACACCTGGCTAATTTTTTTATTTTGTATTTTGGTTTTTTGTTTGTTTTGAGACAGAGTTTTGCTATTGTTGCCCAGGCTAGAGTGCAATGGCACGATCTTGGCTCACCAAAAGCTCTGCCTCCTAGATTCAAGCGATTCTCCTGCCTCAGTCACCAAGTAGCTGGGATTATAGGCATGCCCTACCACGCCTGACTAATTTTGTATTTTTAGTAGACATGGGGTTTCTCCATGTTGATCAAACTGGTCTCGAACTCCCGACCTCAGGTGATCTGCCCTCTGCCTCCCAAAGTGCTGGGATTACAGGCGTAAGCCACCATGCCTGGCCCTAATTGTTGTGTTTTTAGTAGAGACAGTGTTTCGCCATGTTAGCCAGACTGGTTTTGAACTCCTGACCCCAAGTGATCTGCCTCTCTCAGCCTCCCAAAGTGCTGGGATTACAGGTGTTAGCCACCACACCCAGCCTTAATTTTCTCTTTTTTTTTTCCCAAT
Organism: Sapajus apella; assembly: GCF_009761245.1. NCBI lineage: Eukaryota > Metazoa > Chordata > Mammalia > Primates > Cebidae > Sapajus > Sapajus apella. Next base: position 120,196 of record NW_022436968.1, on the reverse strand, counting down.
GTAATGGATGTAAAGCATTTCTTTTTTGTTTTAGTTGGTATTTATTTATCAATTTAATTTCTCTCCACATGAAGTAGTGCTTTAGTTTTCTTCTTCTATAAATTAAAAAAACAGTAGCGTAAGATGCATATATGCATTCACACCAAAAATATCTGAAGGAAATGGAGATGGCATTAATTTGAAAGAAAAAATACTAATTTCACCTTTTGAATATGCAAGGGATTTCTTCATGTGCTTTCTAATTTAAATTTTCTGAAAACTCACCTGGCTATGAAATGTCTGTCATTTGTACATAATTGCCTTGATGTGTAGTATTTGCTCATTTTTGAATAGAACTTGTATAATTTTCTTGAAAAATCAATAATTTCTTATGTAAAGCAGAAAAAAATACATTAGTGCATACTTGGTGCTACTTCCTTGGGGCTTGATTCTGTATGGTTTCATTTACCTTGCCAACTTCAGACATATAATCTGATCTCTTGTTCATGTCCCATTATCCTTTAATCAGACCAAGTCATCACTGCCTTTATGGTGTTTTGCTTAGACAGTTTGGATAGTCTTTATATCCTGGTTTTATTCTGTTGTAGTATGTCATTGGCAGATACATCTGCTTAAGTGTGATGTTCTTATGTAATTAAAGTCTTTCAGTAGCTTTCCTGACATACAAAATGCAGCTAGATTTTATTAGTCACACTTTTTTTTCTCTCTGTAATAGGGTCTCACTCTGTTGTCCAGGCTAGAGTGCAGTGGTGTGATCACGGCTCAATGTAACCTTGACCTCCAGGGCTCAGATGATCCTCCCATGTCAGCCTCCTGAGTAGCTGGGACTATAGGCACACACCATCATGCCCAGCTAATTTTTGTATTTTTGACAGTTAGGGTTTTGTCATGTTGCCCAAGCTGGTCTTGAACTCCTGGGCTCAAGTGATCGGTCTGCCTCAACCTCCCAGAGTGCTGGGATTACAGCCTTGAGCCAACTATGAGTCACATTTTCAATGACCTTCACTTCTTCTCTCTACTTACTTTTATAGTGTTACCTGCAGTACATCCTGCTACATATTTTTCATTTTAACTAAACACAGTTCACCAAATGTGTAATGTGGGTGCCTGAATCTGTTTCCTTTTTTATACCATTCTCCTGCATGGCTGGCCCAAATACTTTTATTCCTAGTTTATCATGTTAAGAATCTTTAACCTCATTACTGTCTTCTACCTCATGCCTTGGATTACTGTTTCCTCTAAATTTTATTGTTTGCTTGCTCTGCATCCTTCACACATTTTCTTGTTAGATCCCCTATTTCTTAAACTGTAAATTTTAAATGCACAGATACTATGTCTTATACTCTTCTCTAACTGTCACATAGTGCTGTTAGTGCTGTTAGCCTAACTCTACAATTCAAGGCTATCAGTTTTTAAATATGAGTAACATGTTGCCTCATGTATAATCTTCCACTTAAAAACTTTTTTAGTAATAGACTTGGATAATCATGTGTACATATCCATAATATACTAGAAAAGCTTCCAACTTTCTTTCTTGCTCATCTACCCACTACCTGATAAATGGAGTGTCAGCCTACTTTAAGTGTGGTTTTATTGAATTGCCCTAACCTTGAAGGATTCACTCAGACACAGAATTGATAACAAGTTGTTTTGGAGATTAAGGGTGGTTACCTTCTTATTGCTTACTACTTTTTCTCTCTGCAATTTCTTATTGAAGCAGTGACACACACGGGATAACCACATGTAGAACAAATGCATTACATATATTAATGGCTAGGTAAGCCCTTGATACCCAATGCAGAGCTCTGGTAAAAAACTGGAATGGAGAACTCCCCTTGAGGCAGGACCCTCCAGTGAGTCCTTCAGACCTCAGATGTCCACCTGTTTTATCCCCCAAATCAGAGGTTGAGATGTTGCTACTGCTATGAGAGGAAATATCAAGCCAGCGTATATTCAGTTTGCCAGAGGGAAAGGAATGGGATTTAAGAAAATGTGCATTTTTCCTAATGTAAATTGACATAAACTGTACCATACTGTAGCTGGATAGGCTGCTAGGGAAGGAACAGCATAAAAAAATGACCCAGCTTCCTCTTTGGGAGGTGACAGAAAAGGCTCTGGTCCTTGTTTCTATCAACAAGGTAAGAAGTGATCTATGAACCATGAATAAAGGAAGCAAAAATATGATTGTAGAGCCTAGTTTTTGCCTTAAGGCACAACAAGGGGCACTTTTGTACAATAGGCCCAGGTTAGTGTCGCTACTCCGATCATATCATCTACTCATACTCTCTCAGAGGAACAGGATGTTGAGAGAGGCATACAAGCCTCAGAACTCCCAAGCACAGGGAAAATCCTTTCTCTATAGGTTGAATTAGAAGCATGGCAGAGAGAGCCAGGGAGAAGTCCACTTCCCACTTTGTAGGTTAAAATGTTGACAAAGCAGTATATATGTCACATTTCAGGATAATTTATTTGATCTAAAACCTATTTTGCCTTGTTACATTTTTTATTATGAATTCTTAAAACAATTCTGAGATTTCCCTACTGACCTCAGACCCTAGGAAGAAAAACATGTTTTCAAATTATGTTGCAATATATTGGAGACTAACCCTTAGTTGGTCAGTAATTCCAACAAGTTCTTGTGTTCTGCTTCTTAACTGATTGCTATTTCTGCAGTGGTATGTTTACTCAGACACAGAACTGAAAACAAGTTGTTTTAGAGATGAAGGATGATTACCTTCTTTCTGTTTACCCTTTTTTCTCTCTGCAGTTTCTGCATGTGTGTTTTGTGTTTGTATTTAGGAATGTGATATGTAAAAACATGCTTAGAACTATAGAATAACATATAGCTCAGGGAGTTTGACTCTTAAGAGACATGAAGAATTGAAAGCATTTGAGGAAATAGCAAACTCACATCTCATTTTGTGTTTGCTCTCTGGTGTGGCAATGGCTGAACTGCCTGAATTATTAAGTCACTACTCTCTTTTCGGTGTTTGCCAAACGTACGTGGCTGAATTTAAGTTACAATACTGCTTTGTTGTATCTCTTCACTTTTTTCTACCTTCCTTCAATAAGGAACTGTTTAAGCACTTGAGTAATTTACATGAAAGCCTGTGTAGTAGGAGAAGGCCATCTATAGGGGACATAATGTTGAGGACTGTCCTGAGGGCAGGCAGAAGACAGCTGCTTCCAGGTTTGAACTCAGGATGGATCAACCACCTGGGTATCGTTGCACTCTCAGAAGAGCCCCAGGTGTTGGATTCCACCAGGGTTTCACAAACTCCTATCTGAATTCTGAGACTCGCACAGAGAGGCTTTTGACTGGATGGATGTGGGAATATGAGTGGATCACCTTCCATTTTGCCATCTTGGTTTATCACAATTTCCCAAACAGTCGTCTTGATGTTGAGTAATGTGTTTCAACTTCAAGGAAATAACATTTTGATAAATAAATACATAGCCATGGGGCAAGGGTTAGAAAACTGCCTATTGGGTACTATTGTGTAGTACACCAGGGTGACCAATTCAGTCATACCCACACCTCAGCATCACATAATATAGCTCTGTAACAATCCTGTACATGTACCTCATGCTTCTAAAATAAAAGTTGAAAAAGAAAAAGAAAATATGTAGCTGTGATAAAACTCAAAGAGAGGTTATAGTGTTGTACATTTTTCCTTTCCTACCAAACGAATTAAGGATTACACCGAAATTTAAAATAAGATGTTCATGTGTTAAATTGTCCATGGAAAATTGAACATTCATTGTATAGATTTATGTAGAATTTTAACATGTTTAAAACCATCATTTAAGACAAGAATAAAGAGCCTTAAAATATATACATGTTTTAAAAAAATCTCTTAGTGGATGTTAACAGATGTTAACATAACTAAACCATTGGATTAGTTTAAAAGCTTTGGCAGGCATACCTCATTCATTGAGCTAATGATATCCTTTGTCAGCAGGGAGGAAAGAATATTGATTTGCCAAAAGATGAATAGATTTGCATGTTTAGTATAAATCCCTGCTGTGATAGTTCCTTTGACTTAGTTTAAAAATGTTTATACAGGTTCTTACTGAGAAGGGAAATGAGGAGAAAGGGAAAAACATGCAGATACCTTTGAGAATTTATAACCTGAGATAAGACTACAACAAAGATTTTAAAATGAAATAATTCACTTGATACAAAGACAATTATGCAAAAATCATTTGTATTGCTATATACTAGCAATCAGCAGTTGAAAATTAAAATTTTAAAAAGTTCTATTTATAATAGCATCAAAACATGTAATATTTAGTTTAAATCTAAAAGCATATGCATAGACGTATAAATAATAAAAGAAACCAAAGGAGACTTAAATGAAGAGCTATACCAGGTTCAAGGACCAGAAGACTGTTGTTAAGATGCTTTTTTTTTTTTTTTTTAAGAGACACAGTACATTCTCAATAAAAAATTCGGCAGGATTTTTTGCAGAGATGAACAAGCTTTTTAAAAATTTTATATGGGAAGAGGAAGGAACTTATATAGCCAGTAGAATTTGGAAAAAGACAACAAAGTTGATTTAACATATACTATAAAGTCACAGTAATCAAAACAGTTGGAATTGGTGAAAGAGTAGACATATTAATCAATGGAGCAAAGCAGAGTCCTCATATATGGCAATTTATTTTCAACAAATGGTGCTGTAACAATTGGACATCTACTTGCAATTAAAAAAAAAAAAAGGAAGAAAGAAAAATACCTTTGACCCATAACTTACTATAGAAAAAAAAAATGAACTCAAAATAGATAATCTAAATGGAGACACTAAAAATAGAAAACAATACCTCTGTGTCTTTGGGCTAGGTAAAGTGTTTTTAGATACAGCACTAAGAGCATGCTCCATTAAGGAAAAAAGTCATAAAATATACTTCATACAAATTAAAAACTCTTCACAAAAGACAGTTAAGAAAATAATAATAAGGTAATCCACAAACTGGGATAAAATATTTGGAAAAGAAATATCTGACAAAAGACTTTTAGAACCAGAATATTTAAAGACCTCCCAATTCAATCAGGAAAACAAATGACCCAACAAAATAAAATAGACACAAGACTTGAACAAACATTTCACTGAAGAAGTTATACAGATGAGATTTCAGATACTGGATTTCAAATTACGGACTAGCAAGGATGTGGAACAGCTACAGCTCCTATACATTGCTGGTGGGGATGCAGTTTCTTATGAAGTTAGAAATATGCTTAACTGTATGGCCTAGTGATCCCACTTAATAGGTATCTGGCCAAGAGAAATGAAAACTTTTATTGACACAAAAGCCTGTTTATGAATGTGTGCAGTGGCTTTCTTCATAATTGCAAAAAACTGTAAACAACCTAAATGTTCTTGGCTGGTGAAGATAGATAAACTATGGTTCATCTATTGACTATTACTGAGCAATAAAAAGTAGTTTTCTGATATACACAGTAACATAAATGGGTCTTAAATGCATTATTCTAAATGAACAAAATCTAAACTTAAAAGACTACATACTTTGGGAGGCCGAGGCGGGTGGATCACGAGGTCAAGAGATCGAGAGCATCCTGGTCAACATAGTGAAGCCCCGTCTCTACTAAAACTACAAAAAATTAGCTGGGCATGGTGGCGCGTGCCTGTAGTCCCAGCTACTCAGGAGGCTGAGGCAGGAGAATTGCCTGAACCCAGGAGGCGGAGGTTGCGGTGAGCCGAGATCGCGCCATTGCACTCCAGCCTGGGTAACAAGAGCGAAACTCCGTCTCAAAAAAAAAAAAAAAAAGACTACATACTGTGTGCTTCCATTTAGATGATGTTCTGGTAAAGGCCAAATCATAGGAGCAGAAAGCAGATTGTTGGTTGCCTAAGGGCGAGTGGCCTGAAAAATTTTTGAAAGGGTAATGAAACAGTTCTAGAGCTTGATGGTGTTTGTGGTTTTATGATATTATGTGTTTGTCAAAATTCATAGAAGTGTACATTTGTTAGAATTGTGTAATTATACCATAATTTTTAAAAATATTAAATGAAAATAGTTTGCCTTGAATCTTGATTAGTTAATTCATGCTATTTGGTTGTTACTCAGAAATGAACTATCTTGCTATTCGATAATATTAGAGAAGGCAACAAAGTTGATGTATTTCGTACCCATGGCACTGTACAAAATACTGCATTATTAATTTATAAAAGGAAGCAATGCATTTTGTAACCTAAAAGACACTTCTGTAGTCTGTTTGTATTATGTAACATGTTAAATGAAAGTGCCTCTTCAGCACAGTTGGTGGGTGAATTATTGAAAACAAGGAGTAGAAATTTGTTAGGGAAGTTAGGGAGCTCTTTTCACAGAGAAAAAGCTGAGAAAGACTGGAGAAAATTAAACAAAACTCCAGGAGCAAGAAGATAGAAAAACTGATATTAAATCCAGGTCTTGGCAGGAGAATTAAAGTATTTAGGGTCAGAGGAGAAAAGATGTAAGGAGAATAGCATTAGATGAAAACTGGACAATGGTAACTTAGAAACCATTGGTAGATAATCTCATTAGGTACGTTATCTAACTTTCCCAAATAATGCTGCAGTGTTTAGTTTGCAGCAATTTGTTGGAAGGTGGAAAAATGAATGATACCTTGCAGTAATTTCTTTATTGTTAACTGCTTTTTATCTGTTATAGACTATGATCTTGTAACCATGAGAGGTAATAGAAGAACAGATCTTGTATTTTTAGATATGTAGCTGTTAAGATTCTTTCTTAAGGGAAAGAAACAAGCCAATGTTCTGTATAGCACCTTGCATATGCTGAGTGTTCAATAATTGATTTGATACTTGTTCATGTAGTAACTAAAATTATTATAGTAAGTAAAGCTAATGGGTATTTCTCTTTTGTACTTCTTCAAGGTGGAATAAGCTATTGCTTTTGACCCATTCGCTTCAAGACTATTATCTTTAGCATCATTTTGCCCTTCTACTGACACCTCTCTGAGCAGTAATTTTTTTTCCCTGATGATCCAACTTAATTTTTTTCCACAGGCTGTAGTCAAGCTTGCAGATAATGTTCCAACTTTAGATAGATGAAAAGAAAAGTGCCTTTCCTCTTTTTTTGGAGGGAGAGGGTGGTGGGAGGAGAATCCATTGAGGATCCTTAGAAATAGAATTTCAGGATTTTCCCCCCTGTGAGTTTTTGTTTTACATCAGCTCTGTGATCATGGTTGATTTCATAGTCACCAGTGTCACCATTCTTCATCATCACAGTTAGAAACAGACTTTGGATCATGGCTTAATAAGAACCTGGTGTTTTACTCTATTTTCAGCATTGTTGATGTTCTTCCGAGCCTCAGCTAGACATTATGTGCATCATTGTGGAGGCATAAAAAAGTGGTGTGGAAGGCTCTTTATTCTTACTACATTTTTAGGATTTTGGGGATTATTACAGTTTTGTCTGTTTCAGGATAGATATATAACCTTTCAGATGGTTGTCTTTCAGTATCATGCCTTTGAGATTCATCCACGTTTTTGCATGCATTATGGTTTAATAAGTAAAAAAAAATTTTATGCGATAAAATATTTTTATTAAAAGTGTGTATCTTTTTAATGCTAATTTCATTGGTTTTCTGCATTCAGGTTTGTGTTTTAAATCCTGTGGTTTAAAAACATTCCCATTGTTTAATTGCAGGTGATTTTGCAGTTCTTCTTAAAGCAGGCATGACTGTAAAGCAAGCCATTGTATACAATCTCCTCTCTGCCATGATGGCTTACATAGGCATGCTCATAGGCACAGCTGTTGGTCAGTATGCCAATAACATCACACTTTGGATCTTTGCAATCACTGCAGGCATGTTCCTCTATGTAGCCTTGGTGGATATGGTAAGATATTTTGTATTTTTTTGTGGTACTAAACCTGCAAATGAAATAAATCCTTGCAAGTGGTTTGAAGTCACTGTTTTTAAAAATGTAACTCATTTTAAAGACATAATACCCTAAGTAACTCTTAAGGAAAGACATTTAAGTAGGAGGTTTCCTTTTATGGAAACCAGTTGAGTTGCTAAAAATTATGTTACTATTTAATCATTAGTAATAGAGTTTTAATTACAGAATTATTATACTACTTTGAAGATGTTGTAATATTGGGGTAGACGTGTTTTATTTTTGTTAGCCAAATAAGTTTGTGAGCTTGTTTTATGGCAAACAGGAGAGAAATACTATTCCTGTTAGGTAAGCCAGTCTTTTGTAGGAAGTGGTATATATTCCATAAGGTTTATATAATTTATTACTAAATTTAGCTTAAAGTTAAATGTAAATGCTAACAATTTGTTTTATTTTGATTTTACTTTAATACCCCAAATACGTTAGACAGTGTATTTACAGAACTAGCAATTAGGGATTTTTTTGTTAGTTTGTTTTTGACTAGATATCACATTTTCTTTTTCTGATAAGATCATAACAGTCTTACTTCAGAATTATGAAGCTTAGTTTTTGTTTATTTATTTTTTGAAATAGGGTCTTGCTCTGTTGCCCAGACTGGAGTGCAGTGCTATGAACATGGCTCACTGCAGCCTTGACCACCTGTGCTCAAGTGATACTCCTGCCTCAGCCCCTGAGTAGCTAGGACTACTTACACATACCTGCTACCATAGCCAGCAAAAATATTTTTTTTTTTTACATTTTTTTTGTTGTAGAAATAGGGTCTTGCTATATTGCCCAGGCTGGTCTCAAACTCCTGGGCTCAAGCATTCCTACTGCCTCAGCCTCTCAAAGTGCTTGGGATTACAAGTATGAGCCACCATACCCGGCCCAGCCTAAATTTTTAATCACAAAATTAATGCCTGTTTGTTATAGAAGGTTTTGAAAAGGTAAATAATTATTTCTTCTTTTAGTTTACAAAGTTACCTAAAAGTAGTCATCTTCCCTGCTGACTTTTAGTATTTCATTTCCTATTCTCACCCTCAACTGATAACCTTGCTTCTGATTTCATGGAGCCGTTAATCCACAAGTTCTCATCATCACTTCTGCTTACCTTGCTGTATCTATGCCCATTTACCTTCTTTTCTGTTACTAAAAGGAAACTTCCTAGCAGCTGGTGCTCCTGCAGACCGCTCCCTAGAACTTATCCCCTCTGAACTCCCTTAATTTCTCCCCTCTCTTTCCCATACCATTTCCCCCTTTCTGCTGGATTATTTCTGTTAGCCTATAAACCTCACATTACTTCTCCCTTCTTAAAAAGGTGGGGGACGTCTCTTAGTTCCAACTTCCCCTTTAGCTATCACCCTATTGCTGCTCTCTTTTAGGAAATTTTCATTGGTTTGTTTTTGGTTTTGGGTTATTTTTTGAGACAGGGTCTCACTCTGTTACCCCGGCAGGAGTGCAATGGTGTGGTTGTGGCTCACTGCAGCCTCGACTCCCCAGGCTCAAGTAATCCTCCTACCTCTACTGCCTGAGTAGCTGGGACCACATGTGCACACCACCATACCTAGCTAAACCTATAATCTGAGCACTTTGGATTTTTAAGTTTTTGTAGAAATGGAGTCTGACTATGTTACCCAGGCTGGTCTTGAATGCCTGGCCTCAAGCCATGCTCTAGACTCAGCATTCCAAAGTGCTCAGATTATAGGTGTAAGCCACCATGTCCTGCTCATTGTTTATTTTTAAATTTTCCTTTTTTTTTTTTTTTTTTTTTTTTTTTGAGCCAAAACTTAATCAGGTTTTCCCCCTGACTTTTCTGCCAGAACTTCTTTTGTCAAATAAACCATATATAAAAACTAGTGTTGGAATTAGGGGGAAAGGTACCAAATTACATCTACGCAAATATTAGAGTCATATTCAGATTTGCAAAAAAGGCATAATAATCTGTTTACCATGCCACTGTTTGTGAAATCTGTAATGGTTGATAAAAAATCTGTATGAATATAGTACTAATATGTAGCAAATTACACCAATTAAATAAGCAGCTCAAATTCATAAGTCTAAAGACCCAATATCCCTGAGTGTTCATCTCAGTTTTAACATGGTTTCATCTTGTTACTTCATCAGAAGAGGTAAGTTTAATAACTCCTCCCTCCATGCTGTAGTTCTTAAATATGACCTTCAGGAGATTGCTAAATATACTGTAGCACTGTCAGAGCATGGTGGTTTGATTAATTGTACCCATTATTTAATAACAAATAATGATGTTTCTTCCTAGACAGAAGTATGAATTAAGATACATGACTTAACACTATATTTTCTCCTCCCTATAAACCCGAAGCACCAAGATACTATTTTGGAGCACAACATAGTGTCCAAGAGAGTAGCATTTCAGTGTCATCTCTCTGTAGATACTGATTGCAAATTTTTGAATTATGTTTGCAGAAAAGTGAAAGTAAAAGTTAGAAGTAGCAATTCTTTCACAATTTTGATAAGGTTTGGGTGGAAAGAATTTATGTCTATAATGATGCAATGTATTTCTTCCACAAATCTTATTTAATTAGACAAGTTAAAGGAATTTAATTTTTATATTTTGAATCTACAGATTATTAGATGTAATAGTATGTGATATGCTTTGGAAATTGAAGTATATAAACGTTTAAAAGCACTATGCCTTCAAATATATGACAATTTTCTGATTTTTGAAATTTTATCAATATTAAGAGAATAGAGTACACTATGGGGGCACTGTGCATGCCTTGGTGCTAGTTATGCCAGATAGCTTTGCTAGGCTGTTCGCTGTGTGTGTTATTGGAAGGAAAGCAATGGCTAAGGGCATAGAGATGCCAATTTGGATTTGTCACCAAATATTTCTCTGCTGTCATGTGCAGTGGCAATGAGAATTTCAAGTGGAAAACAGTGAAGAAGTGATACCATTTTTAATTAGATATTTCCCAAAAGAGCCTTTCTTAGTGAGTTTAAGATATATTAGTAGATGTGGGAATTGTAGTGATTTTTTTTTTTTTTAGTGTTTTAATGGCAATAAGTTGTTTTATATTTTAGCATAAAGTAAAATGTCAGAATTGATAAGGTCACTGGATTGGTAACTGTTTGAAAAATGACTAATGTATATATTTTAAGTGTTTGTTTTGGGGAATGATGAGGAAGGAACAGAGTTGGTGTTGACTTAATGACTAGTGAAAGCATAAAATTTCTTCAGTATTTGACTAAAATATATCTGTGTTCAATAAAATAATTTTATTTATAAAGTAATTATTGAACACAATATATAGCATGTGTTCAGTAAAATAATAATTACATTTTAGTCATTTTCTTAAGTAGGAAAAATGTTTTTAAAAATTGTTTTGAGTGGAAGTATTATACAAATTTAATGTGAAGATTTGTGTTTTTAGCTTCCAGAAATGTTGCATGGTGATGGTGACAATGAAGAACATGGCTTTTGTCCTGTGGGGCAATTCATTCTTCAAAATTTAGGATTACTCTTTGGATTTGCCATTATGCTGGTGATTGCCCTCTATGAAGACAAAATTGTGTTTGACATCCAGTTTTGACCTTCCCCAGTAATCACATGATTACGAGAATGTTACCATGCAGCTTTGCATCTGTTCCTTGTACTGTATGCACATAGCTCAAAGGAAAGTCAGTGGCTTGCACTACTTACAAGTTCCATAGATTTGAGCCTAACCACAAAAGGCTGGTGCTCAGTACTGTTTTCCCTGCATGTAGGGGTCTTTTAAAAAATATGAAGCTTGTGATAAAGAGAGGAGAATATGGGACTCCATGAACCAGTGTTGATATGTTTAAGAGTTTTCACAAAATAATCATATAAAACACTAAAGTAGTCTCTTTATTAGTAGAAACTTCTGTGGCTATGCAGAAATAGAGATTGAACCAAAAAAAAAAATCATTTAAACTTTAAAAATATTTTAAATGGACTTTGGGGAGACATTTTTGTGTGTTTTAAGAATGAATCGTAGTGCTCTTTAATTCAGCTACATATATACATGTGGTGATAGGGATCAACTTGACACAACTTTGAAACTGCATAAAGTAGACATAGGAACTAGAGGAAAGCTCGGGCTGCATTAGAGTATGAATTTAGCATTGGGAGAAGCCCTTATTCTTGAATCTAGAGTTACTATTTTTGTATATATTTGCATAGTGTTTAAACCTGCAGCCTAAACTACTGAAATTTGTGATTGTATGTTTGTGTGAGCTTCAGTTTAATGAAAGATTCATAATGGTTCTTTGTGTTGTTACAATACTTGGTGTTGGGATGGTCTGTTTTTGTTTAATTTTTTTTTCTTCTTTTTTTTTTTTTTTTTTTTTAAGGAGGGAGGTGAGGGTTTAGAGCATGTGGTCAATGTTCTTTTTTAAAAATTGTAACCCTCTAGAAAATATCAAAGAAATGAATCAAATGTGCTTTAAATTGTTGATTTTCCTACTTTAACAGTTCCAACTAGTTAATTGGGAAATGTAAGTTCTGAATGTTCACATTGCTTTACCAGTTTGGCATTGGAACCAAGAGCACATGCTGTGGCTGGCTGCAAGGTTGTAAAGCAGAAAATCCAAGTTTACCATGTGTGTAATCTATATATGAAGTGTCAATTTAGAAGAGTTACTAGGATAAACTCCATTATTGCCATGGCTGTCATGGTACTCAAATGACTTGGAAGATATGTTTAAATTACTCAGCTGAAACACTTGATCATCTTGTGCCAAGATATGCTGTTGGTGCCTGATAGGGATTAGTCTCTTTTTTAGGTGCCCTATTCTCCTACCATAATTGCGAATGATTTGTGAGAAGTGCAAGCCATGTTTATCCTGAATTTTGACTTAATAATTTGTATTACTAGTCATATGCATGTAGCTTTCTGTTTACATCCTATGCCACATGGTCTTCATTTATGCCAGGTAAACTGTATTTGAACTACGTGCAGCTAGCTTTGTTTTAATCTGCTTGGCAACCAGTGTAGCTGCTGTAACAATCTTACTGTTCAAATATATAAGCGCCAAACTCTTTTCCATTCCATCTAAAATGTTATCATTTAGTCCTCCTCTTTCCTCCAGTTCTTTTCCTCTTACTCTGTGAACTTTAAAACAAAACTTCAAGAGCAGCACATGCATCCAGGTATTTATAGATTATTGCCAGTGTTTCTTCTGTATGCTATAAGTAAGGGAGCTTAGGTGTTATTTCTTTAATTTATGCTTAAATTTGAAAAGTTATTTCTGACTTTCTGTATGGCCTCCTTATAATAAGTAAGAGTTTTATACATAGATTATTTTCAGCATTGGGCACTGAATTAGGACAGTCCTCATCTCATTGCTTGGCCCTTCAAGCAACCTAGCTAAAAGGTGCTGATATTTTATTTAGTACTGCCAACTTCAAGTGATTCATATATCTTGATTTCTGAACCAGGATATATTTATAGTTCATTTTTGGGTTTTTATACCCAGGGAGTATTCTGCATTCCAGCATTAAATCTCCTTCATTAAAAACTTTTATAAAAGCAACAGCTGGAATATACTCCCAGTTTTAAATGCCTGATTATGCAAGTGGGTTATGCTGAAGTATGTAAAGTTTTATATTCTCTCAAAAGTCATATTATCTTTATTTGCTAGATTTTAAAAATCTTAAGAGGGCTGTAACAGTTGCTGCTAGTATTTTGTTTGTTAGAGTTCCACCAGTATTTAGTTTTCACATCATTCTAATGTATAGTTTCAAGTCTTACTAGACAATCTGAATTCCACTACATTTCTGTTGGCTCCAACATTCCTTTTAGCTTGACGAGTCTAATTTAAAATGTGTTTGTTGGAGGTCATTAATGTTACTTGTACAATGCTGTCACTGTGTGACATCCATATGAATTTTGGTATATATATCACATTGCATCCAATCAGCTGTGATTATGCTTAGAAATACTTTAGTAACTAGATGCAGTGTGAATTTTTTCCATTAACAATAAGTCAGTGGCTTAAATGTGATTATGGTCCTGCAAGGTGATTCTTGCTAAAATATCTAAACAACTTTTGTTTTGTTGTAACTGAATCAATCATTTTTTTTTTAACTTAAAAAGCTGGAAATTATCAAATGCTGGTTTTTTTTCATTGTCAACAGTGATGTGTCATTTTATGTATGTTCCTAATGCTTATGGAACTCCTCCAAAATAAAGTTATTCAAAGAGAGCAAATACGCCAATGTGTTTTTAGTTTTTATTTCAGAGCATTTCCTTACATTGAAGTATGAATCATATTAATCCGTATTTGCATAAGTAAATTCATAATTAGGTATAGCTTTAGTCAAATGTATTTAAACCAAAAAAAAAAAAAAAGCTTTAGTAGTAAAATATGCTTTCTATTCAGCCATCCAACAAGAAACAGGAACAAAGAAGTGACATCTTCTGGTTATGAATTAAGCTGACATAACAGTGCCACACCTCGTCCAATCCAGTGCTCTTTGGGTTGGTCAGAGGGAAGAGTCATGGCAATCACAAAATTCGTGGAATGGCCAGTAGTGGATAAGGTTCCTCTCCGCTCACTTGTCTTATACAATGGAGCAACATAACTTGGCCGGTTTGGTATATCTGCCCTCTTACAGGGCTTTAGCCACATCTGGAAGAAAGTACATCATAACACCTCTATAAATCAAGGCTGTTACATGTACATGTGTTTGAGCCTACTATCATATTCTCAGAGTAAGGTTAGTTATGTTTCCAAATTTCTATGGCTCAAATAATAGATTTTATTTTCACCAGCAGTGCTGTGTGCTCAAAACATTTTATAGAACTCTTAGAAAAAATAGTTTTCACCTACTCTGTCTAAAAGCATATTTTCCAACTATTCACCTCTCAGCCACACTTACCTGGGAAATGACTTTTCGTGCTTACAATAATAAAATCCAGATTGCCACCACTGATACTCAGAATCGTGTGCCTTTATATTAATTGAAAGACAGTCCCCACAAATAGTGAAGGGATTTTTATCAACAACTGTGTAACTAGAGAACCTTCCCACTTCAGGAGACTATTTTAAAGGAGATTATATATTATGCTGTTTAAAATATAATTGCATTCCTTTATAACCACAGTCTATCCCCCATTCTTTTTAGTCATTAACTAAGTTCCTACAATTTATTGTTGAACCTCACCAACCTTAAAAAGGAGGCTTTGGGGCAATTTGATCTTTGAATGCAACGGTAAGAACAAACTATGATCATAAAGATAATTTAATTCAGTTTCTTTTTCAGGAGTAGAATAGCAATTCTCGAGATGATAGGACTCCAATGTTCAGACCCCTCTTTTAGGTTTCTTAGGTCAAAACACAGATTGTTGAAGGAACTTATGAGGATGCGAGTTTCTCCATTTCTCCCACTTAATTGTGGAGTCCAAACTTTCAAAAAGGGGATCCACAAGGCAGTTTTGCAAATATTACCTACAATGTAAGACTCAAAGCACTCTTCTTAACTCAGTTGTATTTCATTTCAACCCCAGAGGATGAGAATTTTTATTTCTAACTAGCTCCTTATTCAGGAGAATCATTATCCATTTAGAAATAAATTTCTTCTTGTACACACTGCAAGTTACGTAAGAGTTTCCATGTGAAATAAAGAAACTAAATTTCGATCAACTCCTGAAATTGCAAACATTTATTTGTCGTTGCAACTTTCAATTTGGGTCTTGTATTTTAAACTTTTGTGCCCACAGTATTTAAAAATATATGACAGATTTCTCGCAAATTGGCTGTCAGTTGATCCCTCACTGATTGTTACAGCTGCTCTGAAGGCCTTTTTTACCTGTCTTTGAGCTGCTTTGAGAATCCAGCAAATAGAACTCACATAAATTCCACTGCTTATATCTTATCACATCATCCCAGACCTACCATTCAAATTGTGGTAAAAAAATATCTTAAGCTATTTATGATGCAGTTATAGATGGAAACAATTATATTTTATAAAGCTCAATCTGGCAATGCTGGAGATAGGTGCCTAGGAAATGTAGCTTTTTAAATGGATGGTTTTCATAATCTTTTAAAAAGTATAAAAAATATAATGAACGTGTGTGTGTCTATTTACAATTGACCTCACTATTTGTGGATTCCACATTTCCAAATTTACCTACTCACCAAAGTTTATTTCTAATCCTAAAGTCAGTTGGCAGCACTGTTGTGCTCTTTGGCGGACATTCCCAGAGCATCAAAGATGTTATCCATCACACGTTCCCAGCTCAGGTTGAACCAGGTGAGGCTCTGCTTTCTCGTTTCAGCTCTCATGACCGTAAACAAGTGTCCTTTTCGTGGTCCACATAGTTCCAGGTTTTTCACATTTTTGTGTTTTTGTTGGTGATTTCACTGTTTAAAATTGCCTCTAAGTGTAATGCAGTGCTGTCTAATGTTTCTAAGTGCAAGAAGGCTGATGTGCCTCATAGAAAAAATATTAGCTTATGCCTCAACGAAACTCATAGCATTTTGACTGTGAGTTGTTAAAATGACTCAACATTGTATATTAAATAATGTGTCTTTAAACAGAAATAAAACAAGGTTCTTTATTGATCAGCTAACAAAAACGTGACCAAAGAAAGAACCTTGTATTTTCCCAGGATCAGTGATTCAGTATTTGCTAATTCAATTTTGGAAACAACTTTATAGAATATAATTACCATGAATAACAAGAATTGACTCTATATGTGTGTGCTTTATATATATACACACACACACACACACACACACACACACACACATGTATACACATGCACACAAGATGGGGTCTACTTTATATATAACATAGAAAATATGTATAAAATAATTCCACATGTATATATCATTAGAATTTACTAACCACAGGCACTGTATCATAAAGAATTTTGGGATGCGATTCTGCAAGTTTTTTGATCTTTCTATTCCAGGAAGCTCCATCCAGAAATAATCCATGAATGAAAACACCTAAATATAAAAGAAACATGTTAATATAACACATTACACATTTTCATTTGAGTTCTGAATCTGAAATTTCTACATGTAAGTACTATGCAGGTGATAGATTTGTAGCCTAAGACTTGTTTTCCAATGAAGGCAATCTCATGGGTGTTTTAACATCCATATTTCAAGAACATTTAAAGTTTGCCTAGTGAAATAATGCAACAGTAAAGACAGGCATGGAAGACAAAGGAGGAAAGACATTTTAAACGAGTCTATGGGAAGTTCTCAGTGTTTGTGAACATTATCAAATTTATATTTTTAATTGGTCAATGATTATACTATGTTTTCAGAAGCTATGAAATCTGGGGGAAAAAAACAGTTCTTAATGTAATAGGGATCCAATGTCTTGTAGGCAGCATATGAGCAAAGTACCCTTCTATAGATCTCTAAAGTCATAGAATTAAATTGCTCCTCCCCTTTTAGAATTTATTCTTACTGCCAAGAGCTCTCCTTAGCCCCTGCCCTCATAAAATTAAAAGTATAGGCTGGCATTGTGGCTCATGCCTGTAATCTCAGCACTTTGGAAGGCTGAGGTGGGCGGATCACAAGGTCAGGAATTTGAGACCAGCCTGGCCAACATGGTGAAACCCCTCTCTACTAAAAATATAAAAATTAGCCAGGCACAGTGTAATCCCAGCCACTTGGGAGGCAGAGGCAAGAGAATTGCTTGAACCCGGGAGGTGGAGGTTGCAGTGAGCCGAGATCACACCATTGTACTCTAGCCTGGGTGACAGAGCAAGACTCTGTCTCAAAACAATGGCAACAACAACAACAACAACAAAATATAACCCTGAAAGAAACATCAGTGCTGCTAAAACTTCAAACCAAATGCCACTTTCTGCCTTTTACAATGATAAGAATTAGAAAAAAATTCTTGCATCTGAATTAAATACTTAAGAATTAACTATAACTCCTTTAAGAAAACTTTCCTTGAGAAATGTGATGTTTTCAAACTTCTACCAAAATACTCAGTAGTAGGCCATAGAGAAAGCAGCTAAGCATGAGAGCCAGATGGCCTGGTCTGAATCTCAACTCGGTCAATTACTAGCTGTGAGACCTTCAGCAAGTTACTTGATCCCCCTGAGCCTTAGTTTCCACCTTCTCTAATGGTGATAATAGTAGTATCTGAGCCCTAGGGAGGGGTATTGTGAGGACTCAGTGTAAAGGACTGGGCAGTCTGGATCCCCACAGTGGCACAGAGCAGCCCCACAGTAAGTATCCCTGCCATTTCCTTGATTTGCTTTTACCCAACTTAAATATTTCTTTGCTCCATTGCCAAATTTGAATGAAATTATTTAAATGTTGCTAAATTATTTATCTAACTAAAAAAAATTTTTTTTTTCTTTTTTGAGATAGAGTCTTGCTCTGTCACCCAGGCTGGAGTGCAGTAGCGTGATCTTGGCTCACTGCAACCTCCGCCTCCTGGGTTCAAGCGATTCTCCTGCCTCAGCCGCCTAGGTAGCTGAGATTACAGGTGCATGCCAGCACACCCAGCTAATTTTTGTATTTTTGGTAGAGAGAGGCTTTCACCATGTTGCTCGGGCTGGTCTCAAACTCCTGACCTTGTGGTCTGCCTGTGTCGACCTCGCAAAGTGCTGGGATTACAGATGTGAGCCACCAGGCCCAGCCTATACTTTTAATTTTATGAGGGTAGGGGCTCAAACTCATATTTATTAGTGTCTTTTATGACATATCATAGTGAGCTGTATGGAAAAAAATTTTGTTAAAGCTTATATTATTAAGGAAATAATAAACAACTTAGCAGAAGGTTGTTAAATTTCCTTCTGTATTTGTTTTATTTATTTATTTTAAAAGCCTCCAGTTGGATAAAGTTTCATCTGAGTATGTTAAGATAAAGGGATTTTGAACAAATGATCAGAATAATGGTAAGTTAAGCATCTGTGGCTGAAAAATATGATTTTTAAGATATCATATGTCCCAATGATTCTTTATTCCTTGCATCTGTTGTTCTTAAATGTGCTTCTGCAATAACTGTTTAAGTATTAGAGACGGGAATAAAAGGTATCTTTTAAAGGTTGGGTTAGAGTCCACAAATTTTTAGTGGATTCCAGTAGCATAATTTTTGGAATTTCCCCAGTACTATTTGAGGGCCCTTTATGTGCTAGATACTGAGAGGCACTCAGGAAAGAATGGTGCAGACAAACAAGGTCACCGGTCTCCTAGTATCTGTATATACTGAGGGAGAGAGATAATAAAGAAACACATAAGATAATTACAGTCTAACTGATGTTTTGAAATTAATAAGCAGAGTTGCAAGACAGGAGTAAGGTGAAATAGGCAGCTCCAACAGATGGAAGCTCATAGAAGTTCTTGCTAATGACCAGTAATTTAAGCTGAGACCAGAAGATTGAGAAGTGTACACCATGCTGAGTCTGGGCTTAGGAACAAAGATCCCAAAGAGAAAAGAACATGAGCCATTCTAGAAACCGTCAGGAGGTTAGTGTGACCTGAGCATAGTGGCACAGGATGAGACTGTATGGGTGGGCAGCAGCTAGAACATGCCGGGCCTCACTGTCACCGTAAGGGGTCTGGATTTTATTCAAACAGCAAGGGGAAAAATGACACTATTAACTTATTTAGTTGTCTGGATTTTCATTGGAGACCAAAGGCTGATATGTTTTCATTTTTTTTTTTTTTAATTCTGTGGCTTCTGTACAAATTAATGGGCAATTAATGGGTAATTATGGAGACAGGATAAAGGCCAGAGCAGATGGCAAGATAAAAATGGTGGTGGGGCCAGGTGTGGTGGCTGATGCCTGTAATCCCAGCACTTTGGGGGGCCAAGGTGAGTGGATTCCTTGAGCTTGGGAGTCTGAGATGAGCCTGGGCAACACAGGAAGACCCAGTCTATACAAAAAATGAAAAATCTAGCTGGGCATGGTGGTGCATGCCTCTAGTCCCAGCTACTCAGGAGGCTGAGTGGGAGGATCACTTCAGGCCAGGAGGTCAAGGCTGCAGTAAGCCAAGATAGTACCACTGTACTGTAGCCTGGGTGACAGAGTGAGACCCTGTCTCAAAAAAAACCAGGATGGTGGCAGTAGGATTGTAGGTGAGCAACTGCCCTTGATATGAACAGATTAGGGAGGAGAAGAATGAAGAATTCCTGGGTTTCTGGCTGGATGGTGGTGCCATTTAATAAATTACTCATTTTACATATTCAGGAGACACCAAAGTGGAGATTTCAGGTTGTCAATTGGATATGGAGGTCTAGATCTTAGAGGAAAGATCTAGATTGGAGATTCAGAGATTTACATTTGGAGGACATAAGCAAAGAAGATACAAAAAATAATAAGGTCACTCGGGGATAGGATGCTGTCAGAAAAGAGAAATAGTCCCAGGACTGAGTCCGTGGAAACTAGTATTAGGGGAGCCTAAGCCACTCAAGCAGCATGAATGTGGCCAATGAGGTAAGGAAAACCAGGAGAGGGTGATGTCCTGGAAACAAGAGAGCAGTATGTCTCTGGAAAGATGAAAGGTAGATAAGAAGTAGGAAGTGAGAACCTGCAGACAGCATGTAAAGACAATTCTTTTGAGAAATTCTGCTATAATGGTGAGTGGAGACAGGGACAGTAGCTGAGGGGGATGTAAAAAGACAATTGAAATGGTTGATTTAAGATGAGAGATTCTAGAGCATGTTGTGGGTCGACAGGAATTATCTAGTAATGAGAGAACAATCATTTGTTCCGGAAAGAGAGGGCACAATTAAAGGACCAAAGCCCTTGAGAAGGAAAAAGAAAATGAAATCTGGATTCCTCGAGGGTGCAGATGTTGACAAATGTATGGAGTCAGTGGTGCTAAAAACTCTCTTCAGATGGCTTTTAATTTTTTCCATGAAAAATAAGGGCAGACGTGGGGACAGAAGGAAGGGCAAAGAGGGCATAAGTGGTTGTTGTGAGAGGAGGAAAGCAAATATCCCCAGGAATAGTAGTGGGATTGCTTCAGAGTGTTACAAACCGTCTTGAGATTTGTGACCATCAATTTAAAATAAAACTTCTTGGCACAGTAATGTGATTATCATACACTGCTGTGGTTACATATCTACTTGTTAGTGTCTCCTACCACAGTATAAATTAGTCGAGCGATAAGATCATAAATTGTTCCCTGTTGATATCTCCAGGGCCTGACAGAAAGTGAGCTAGTGAATTCATCATTCAATGATGAATAAAAAGGTTTTCTTCAACGCATTAGTTAAATCAGTACACATTAACAGTCACTTAGAGACTAATGTCATTTATATAAGACAATACAATTTTGTTAAAATTCTGGAATCTGTAGCATTTAAAAAATAACTCTTGTTTAAAATAGTGGCCCTGTCCACTAAATTTGAAATAAAACATCAGGGTAGCCATAAAGTATAGACAATCCATTAAGAAAGATTTCCTCACAGTCTTTCAACCACAAAGCAAATGTTTCTATTAGTTATATTTTGGAATGATAAGCTATATGTTTTAGAATGATATATAAAACAGGACAGAATACATATTTTAGGATTCTACAAAGGTATACTCTTCAAGGGGCCAGGGAAAAAACTTTTCCAATGCTGTACCATATCCAGTCCCCACAGCCAACATAAGATTACGGCTGTTATCCCATGTGCTGTTAATTTGATGATGACTTTCTTCTTAACATTTTAGAAATAACTTCTAACTTAAAAAATTTTTGCAAAAAAAAGTACAAGGACATACATATATCCTTTATCCTGATTCATCTACTGTTATCATTTTCTTCTATTTGCTTAATCATTCCCCCTCACCCTTCTCTCTCTCTCTTTCCCCCTGCTCACTCATTTGCTCTCTGTCCATAATTTTTTTCTCTGGCATTTAGGGTAAATTACATTCGTGATTACTACTTTTTTAACAGCTGAGAAAAGTAAGCTAGAATGTCATGTTTTTGTTCAGTGCCCAGATATGAGCCGACTCATTCTGTCCCTGCACTTACCATCCTCAGGAGCCTGCTTGTATTCTTTGTCTTCCATCACCTCATAGTCAAATCCAAGAAGATCAATGGGAATTGTGTATTTCCTGGCATAGTTCTGCTGGGCACCAGTCAGGAAGGCTTGTGTGAAGAAGAAGCCAGAAAGCCAGAAGACTGGAGGAGGGCCAATCTCGTACCATTGCTAGGGTGTAAAACATAAGTCAGCTAACAGTAGAGCCTTTCAACCTTTTTTTTTTTTTTTTTTTTTTTTTGCAACAGGGTCTCACTCTGTTTGCCCAGGCAGGGCTCAGGTGGCCCTCCCACCTCAGCCTCCCAAGTAGCTGGGAATACAGGCATATGCCACCACACCTGGCTAATTTTTTGTATTTTTAGTTGAGAAGGGATTTTGCTATTTTGCACAGGCTGATCTCAAACTCCCAGACTCAAGCAATATGCCTGTCTCAGCCTCCCAGAGTGCTGGGATTACAGGCATGAACCACCACACCTAGTGAGCCTTTCAACTTTTGAATACAACACTGCTTAATAAAATTTATCCAAAGATATTTATTGTCTTTTAGATAAACGAATAAATTACCTCTGAGGAATAACAAGCCATACTATCAAGGTTTTAAAAACAGCATATTCAATGTTTGTCCTGAGTTCAATTTCATACTTATATCAGTTTGGGAATTACAATGTCCATTAATGCAAACATAAATGTCTGTGTTATACATGCCCTGAGACTCTTTCAGAAAGGCTCCCTACAATAGGGAATATCTAATATGCATTGTTACATATCATGTTATACAGTTGAACAGAAGAGATCCCCATAAAGTCTGGTCAGATGGTAATGTTTTTCACTTTTTTTCTCTAATTAGTCATTAGTCCCAACAGAATGTTGCTTTGGAAGTTTTTCTTCCTACTTCACTGAAACACAATAAAATTCAACGTATAGGAACACAATATTGTGCCAGGA
This sequence comes from Sapajus apella, assembly GCF_009761245.1. Taxonomy (NCBI): domain Eukaryota; kingdom Metazoa; phylum Chordata; class Mammalia; order Primates; family Cebidae; genus Sapajus; species Sapajus apella. The sequence goes on along the minus strand of NW_022436968.1, from coordinate 97,393 downwards.
ATTCCTGAAAGAAGCCAGGTAGTGAGACCTTAAAGCCTTTAGAAATGTCAAGATACTTTAATTCTCTGTTCATAACATAGATTCTAATGGTGAGTTAGTGGAATATCGACTTTAATTAGATAGTAAATTAGAGGAGCCAATCTGAAGAAACAAATTTGAAAAGCTTTTCCCTCTAAGAGCTTAAGATAGAACTTTATCCTTCAAAAACTATCTTAGTTCCTTAGTATTGGCTCTAGCATAACAAAAGGCCTGTATTATGAAAAGGGAGTTTAACCATTTTATTCCTGCAGAAATATCTTTATAGGTAGCTATTGACACATTTTGTACAGACTCTAGGAAGTTAATATTTCTAATAGGTATAATTGTTAATAAGAACATAGTTCAGCACCAGTATTACCAGACAATTAGTAGGCTTCTGCCCACTCAACATTTCCAAGACTTGGGCTGAACCAGCAATCTAGTGATTTCATGACCTAGAAAAGTGCTGGGAAATGAAAATATAATACCCCTCACTGGTAGCTTGACTGGCTTTCTAAGATGCTTTGCTGTAGGTATTTATTTTAATGTTGACTACTTAGTGGAAAAATCAACATAGCTAGATGTTTTCTCCCTTCATTTAATACTAGCTTTTTGACAGTTCAGTGTAGCAGTTACAAACATTGTATGAAAGATTAAGAAGTGGTGATTTGTGTCTGGGATGCACAGAAAAACTAGAGAGTAATACTTATTACATTAAGCATTCTGATGAAGAAAAAGGAAACAAGAGAAACTTAACAATGTACGATCATTTGGATGAACTTACCTGCAAGAATTTTAGTCTTGCAAGGAAGTCATTCACATAGCTGCCAAGTGGTTTAAGGCTTGGGTAGGATTTACCCATCCACATTTCTGGAATTTTGACATTCAAAATGCTGCTAACCACTTCTTCAAGTTCTGTAGACATAACTACAAGCCCCTGAAACACATTTAACCTTGGTTACTATCATAGTATAAATATAAATAGCATATTAGCATAAATACCCCCTTCACAATTATCCTTTGTTTACAATTGTGATTAGTTAAGGTTGAGTCATACAGAAAAAAAAAAAAAAAGTGGAAATATTTGTTTTTGCTTACAAGTAGGCCATGGAGTCTTTGAACTATTCCTTAGATAAATATTAACAATTTTAATCTAACCTAATTTTTTTTTTCTTTTTTGAGATGGGGTCTTTCTTTGCTGCCCAGGCTGGAGTGCAGTGGTGGGATCATGGCTCACTGCAACCTTGACCTTTTTGGCTCAACTAAGCCTTCCACCACAGGCTCCCAAGTAAGAAGCATGCATCTACAGGCATGCCTCACCACACCTGACTAATATTTTACTTGAAAATTCCTTTTTGAATAGGAGATCAGGAGGGTGGCTCATGCCTGTAATCCTAGCACTTTGGGCCAAGGCAGGTGAATCACTTGAGCCCAAGTTCATGACGAGACTGGGCCACATGGGAAAACCTCATCTCTACTAAAAATACAAAAATTAGCTGGGCGTGGTGGTGTACACATGTAGAACCAGCAACTTGGGGAGCTGAGGCAAAAGGATCGCTTGAACCTGGGAGGTCGAGGCTGCAGTGAGCCAAGATTGTGTCACTGCACTCCAACCTGGGTGACAAAGTGAGACACTGTCTCAAAAAAAAAAAAATTATAGAGATGGGGTGTGACTATGTTGCCTATGCTGGTCTCAAACTCCTAGCCTCAAGCAGTCCTTCTGTCTTCACCTCCCAAAGTGCTGGGGTTATAGGCATGAACCACTGCACCTGCACCTGATCTAACCCAATTTTAATAGAAAAAAATCTTCTTAATCAATACTTGGCTACTCACTAACTATTAAATCACAGACTAATTTTGACTTAGTTTACTGTCTATTAAGTGGATAATATAGCTCTACATTGCATTCTGGAAAGGATGGTGATACATATAAAATTAGAAACATTACATAAAATGCTTTGAAAAGATAAAACGTCCTAGAATTGAATTATGCAGTCTAGTTGACCATTCCCATTTTAAGTGACTGATGCACAGGTGTTAAAACTTTGAAGGCCCTGAAAATTCCTATTTGACTTTTAATTGGGCCAGATGCTACTGTCATTTCTGTCTTTCCTATAGTTGAAAATATTATTCCAAATAACATATGGAGAAGATTTGGGAGTAAATTTGATGTACTAAATACACATATTTCATTTGCCGCCTTCTCAAAACCCCACTGAAACAGCAGTAAAAGAATTTACTTTTTAAAGACATAAGCCCCCAAGTGTAGAAACAAAGAGGAGGAGAGAAAATGACAACACATTTGTGGGACCTAGGAAGCATATGGACTGCTGGTAGTAGACTTAGCAGACAGAAGAAACCTGATCCTAAGTTGGCAGGAGGAAAAGCTGAGAATCAGCCAGACACACACCGCAGAATACCCCTAAATCTTGGAAATGAATGCCCTAGGTACTTCTGAAAGTGGGGCGAGGAGGTCAATGTTAAAGATCATTAAAACCTGGTATAAAAAACAGAATCCTAGATCTTCCTCCCCCGCCCCCCCAAACTATGCATTGCCTACCTTGAATATAACCCGGAAAGAAAAATGCAGAAATCCCCAGAGTGGGAAATGCCAGGCTCCGTTAGGGCTAAAGTTATCATACCGAAATCAGGAGGATTAAGTGAATGTATGAATACTGGATGCTGACAGCCCTGGGGCTTTTTTTCCCCTTTGGTTCCCAGAGTACTAGAAGCCAGCCCCTTATCTTCCAGGAAGGAGACAGGAAGAAGCAGGTCAGGAAGAAATACATAATCATGCTCAATGTTTCTTAAAACAAACAGCCTAGCCAGCTAACACTACATTGAAAACCACAGTCCAGCTAGCACTACATTGAAGACCACAATCAACAATCATCAGTATTCTTATTGTGTTCATTCAACATGATAATGCCTATTCTTACACATAAGCAAACAACACCAAATGATCAGATGCCAGAAGGTTTCTAACATGAAAAGTTTTTCAATTATGCATTCAACTTCTAAACACAAAAAAGATTATTCAGATTTTTTAGTGCTTCTTGTATCAATTTGGTAACATGTTTTCCCAAGAATTTATTTCATTTACATTTTAAGATGTATTTACATTTTAAATGTATTGGCATAGGAATGTTTGAGGAGGGAGGCAGAGCAAGATGACCAATGGAAACCTCCATAAATTCTTCTCCCTGCAGGAACACCAAATTTAACGACTATCTACACCAAAAAGCAACTTCATAAGAACCAAAAATCAGGTGAATGACCACAGTACCCGGTTTTAACTTTTAATCACTGAAAGAGGCACTAAAGCGGGTAGGGAAGACAGTCTTGAACTGCTGATGCCACTCCTCTTCCATCCCCCAGCAGTGGCCTTGTGGTGCTGAGAATCTATTGCTTGTGGGAGAGCGCAGTGATTGAGACTTTGCACAGGAACTTAGTGCTTCCCTGTCACAGAAGACAGCAACACCAGGAAGAGCTCAGCTGATGCCTGTGAAAGCAGCATTTAGACCAACCCTAGCTACAGGGGAATCACATATCCCAGCGGTTGGAACTTGAGATTCAGCAAGCCTTGCCAACGCCAGCTAAAGTGCTCTGGGATTCTAAACAAACCTGAAAGGCAGTCTGGGCCATGGGGACTACAATTCCTAGGCAAGTCCTAGTCCTGTGCTAGACCCAGAGCTAGGGTCTTGGGGGACATGCAATCTAGTAAGACACTACAAGGGTGGTTAATGGAGTGCTTGCACCACCCCTCTCTCAATCCCAGGCAGCACAGCTTGCAGCTCCAACTTCCTACTGCTTGAGGAGAGGAAAGGGAAGACTAAAGAGGACTGTGTCTTTCAACTTGGGGCCAGCTCAGCCACAGTAGGATGGGGCACTGGGAACAGTCCTGGGGCCCACATTCTAAGTCCCGGTTCCTGGACAAAATTTCTAGACACTTCTTGGGTCATAAAGGAACCTGCACACTTTAAGGGAAGGGTCTGCTCCTGGCAGGATTCATCAGCTCCTGACTAAGGAGCTCTTGGGCCCTGAGTAATAAGCAGCAGTAGCCAGGTATACACACCATGGGCCTTGAGTGACTCAGAGCCATGCTGGCTTCAGTTGTGACCCTGCATGTTCCCACCTGTGGTGGCTACCAGGAGAGATTCCCATCTGAAGAAAGCAGAGGGAAGAGTAAAGGGGACTTTGACTTGCAGCTTAGGTACCAGCTTGACTGCTACAGTGAGGTCTTAGGGTCCCTGGTTCCAGGCCTTGGTTCTGGAAAGGAGCTCAAGCCTAGCCTGGGCAACATGGTGAAACCCTGTCTCTACAAAAAATATAAAAATTAGCTGGGTGTGGTGGTGCACATCTATAGTCCCAGCTACTTGGGGGGCTGAGGCAAGAGGATTGCTTGAACCTGGGGGGTCGAGGCTGCAGTGAGCCAAGACTGTTGCTGTGGCACTCCAGCCTGGCTGACAAAATGACACCCTGTCTCAAAAAAAAAAAAAAAAAAACTGTAGAGATGGGGTCTCGTTATGTTGCCCATGCCAGTATCAAACTTCTGGCCTCAAGCAATCCCTTTCCTGGCCTCCCAAAGTACTGGGATTTGAACTTACACCTGATCTAACCAATTTTAATAGAAAAACCTTCTTAATTAATACTTGGCTACTTGCTAGCTATTAAATCACAGAAAAACTTTGACTTAGTTTACTTTGTGGGGCCAACTGCTCTAAAGGGTAAGTCCCAGGCCTGGCAACTTTCACCACAAAGTGGCTGAAGAGCCCTTGGGCCTTAAGTGAAGATCAGCAAGTAGCCTGGCAGTACTCGCTGTTGACCTGTGGTGATGGTGGCTGCAGGCTGAGGTTCTTCTGCCTGTGGAATGGGAAAAAAAGACAACACAACTGTGTATGAGAAGAGCTTTGTCTAGTGGTTTGGGTGCCAGCTCAGCTGCAGAAGAGAGCACCAGGTAAATTCTTAAATTTTCAGGCTCTCTATGCTGTGACTCCCACAGAACATCTCTGGACTCATCCAGGGCCCGGGGGAACTACCTGCTGTGAAGGGAAGGACACAAGCTTGGTTGGGTTTGCCACCTGCTGACTACTGTAGAGTCCCAGGGCCTTGGGCAAACATAGGCAGTAGCCAGGGAGTGGTTACAACAAGCCTTGGATGAGACCCAGTGCTGTGCTGGTTTCAGGTCTGACCCAGCACAGTCTCAACGTTGGTGGCCATAAGGGTGCTTGTGTGTCTCCTCTCCTAGCTTCAACTCAGCACAGAGAGAGTCCATGTGTTTATGAGAAACAAAGGGAAGAGAACAAGGCTCCTTCTCTTGCAATTTAGAGAAGTCTTCTGGACCTTATCCAAGACCACCAAGGCAGAATCTCTCTGAGTCTGAAAGAGCTACAGCATTACTGGGCTTCTAGTGCCCCCTAAAGCACAGATACAGTTGCAGTGACCAAAAACTTAGATTGCAACATCCAAGTCTCTTCAAATATCTGGAAAGCATCCCAAAGAAGCAAGGGTACAAACAAGCCCAGACTGTAAAGACTATGATAAACACTTATCAGTGCCCACACACTGACAAACATCCACAAGCATCAAGACCACGTAGGATATTGAATGGTGTCTGGGTAGCAAACAATAAAATAAAATAAAAAATAAGACCATTCAGAAAACATGACCTTACCAAATAAACTAAATAAGGCACCAATGACCAATCGTGGAGAGAGAGAGATATGTGACCTTTCAGATAGAGAATTCAAATAACTGTTTTGAGGAAACTAAAAAATTCCAGATAACACCAAGAAGGAATCCAGAATCCCATTAGATAAATTTAACAAAGAGATTGAGATAATTAAAAAGAATCAAGCAGAAATTCTGGAGCTAAAAAATGCAATTAATATGCTGAATAATGCATCAGAGTCTCTTAACAGCAGAACTAATCAAGCAGAAGAAATAATTAGCGAGCTAGAAGACAGGCGAGTTGAAAATACACAGTAAGATGAGACAAAAGAAAAAAGAAGAAAAAGAAGAAAACACACCTCCAGTGTTACTACAAGAGACCAGTTCAGCTGGATTTCTTCAATCACATCATTGGTCTCTGTACTCGTTTTGCCATAATCCTTTCAGCAGTGGTTAAACTTTTTAAAATGTAAAATGGGTCATTTCAATTCATTGCTTAAAACCTTGTGAAGGTGTCTCTTTACTTTTATACTTTAAAATAAAATAAAATGACATTTAAGACCCTAACTATGGCTGACAACACCATCACGATGCAGCCTCTGGCGTCTTCTCTCTAGTACTAGGGTCTGTCTTGTGCTCACTCCACTCTAATCAATCAGCCTTCCTACTTGTGTTCCTGGACCAGGCCCAGCTTGTTTTCTCTTGGCTTTAAACTTGTGTCATACTCTCTGCCTAAAATGTTCTTCCCTGAAACGTCCCATGGCTTGCCCCTTAATGTCATTTAGGTGTCTCTCCGAGTCATGCCTCAGAAGGACCTCACCCAACCTAAGAGAGCTTCTCTCCCATCATTCTCTACTCTCTAATCTTTAGTTTTTTCCCCTATAACTTATCACTTTCCAAAATTATGTATTTGCTTGTTTTTATTTTTATTTTGACACAGGGTCTCACTCTGTTTCCTGGGTTGGAGCGCAGGGGTAGAATGGTAGCTTACTGCAAACTTAACCTCCCAGGTTCCAGCCATCCTCCTGTCTCAGCCTCCTGAGTAGCATGTACCATCATGCCCGGCTTTTTTTCCCTTTTCCAGAAGAGATGAGGTCTTGCTGTGTTGCCCAGGAAGGTCTCAAACTCCTGAGCTCAAGCAATCCTCCCGCTTGGCCTTCCAATGTATTAGGATTACAGGTATGAGCCTGGCCCATTTATTTTTCGGTTTGCCTCACTCACTAAAATTTGAGCTTGGGCCAGAAGTTGGTGGCTCACACCTATAATCCCTGCACTTTGGGAGGCTGAGGCAGGAGTATCACTTGAGCCTAGGAGTTCAAGACCAGCCTGGGCAGTATGGCAAGACCCCATCTCTCTAAATTAAAAAAAAAAAAATTAAAGAAAACTTAGCCAGGCTTGGTGGCTCACACCTCTAGTCCCAGCTACTCAGGAAGGTGAGACAAATGGATTCCTTGAGCCCAGGGGTTCAAGGTTGCGGACAGCTGTGATCACATCACTGTACTCCAGTCTGGGTGACAGAGTGAGACCCCCATCTCTAACAAAATAAAATAAAATAAAATAAAATAAAAATAAATGTGCTTTATGAGGGCAAGTGTTTCATTCCTTACCACACTGTGTCTCAGCGTATATCCAATCCAGGGTCCTATCCTTATCTAATAGCATCCTCTATGCTTATCTCCCTGTTTATTAACTCTCACTTCCAGAATTCTATAAGCTCCTCAAGGGCAAGAATTATTTTCTAATCTTATCTGTCCCCAGAACCCAAAACAGTGCTTACACAGTATTTATGTTCAGCAAATATTTGCTCAACAAATGAATGCTATATATCATTTAGTGGGTTTTTTTGGTGTTTTCCACCTTACCTTGACTGCTTTCTGAATATTTATGCATGAATCTCTTATGGTCTTCAGTAACTTATTAAACCGTCCCATCTCTTGGACAAGTACAGTGTTCATGCTCTGTGTATAAGTTGTTGGGTATCTCCTCATAGCAGCCTCAACATCAAAGTTGTTTGGAAGTTTGCCCAAGATGTCACCAGCAACCTCATTCACTACTTCATCTGATGATTTTGCACCAGCACCTGCTGAACGAGACTATGAAGAATCCAAACTATAACTCAAAAATCCTCATAAAGGTCTGAGCATAGCTGAACAGGAAAAATCCTAAGGTAACTCTTTATAAGAAAGAACATTGCTCTGCTATTTTATTCATGATCTCTTGCCACACAAGATTTATTAGAGTGATGGTAACAGGAAGGAGGATGGATTTTCAAAAGAAAACTATTGTTAGGGAGGAGGAATAAGGGCATGTAATGTGTTCGGAGGCAAACGAGGATCTGGATAAAGCAGATAAGCTGTATGTTTGGCTGCATGGGTGCAGGGGGAGGAGCAGATGCTGCAGATAGTGGGAGAAAAAGCACTGCATTGGTGAAGTGGCCAACTGATGACGGGCATTAAAACCAGAAGGGGGACATCTCATCTTGCTTTGAGAAAGCATGCCACAAAATATATTTGCTAATAACTTTGGTGTCTACTGATCGCCAAAAGCAGAGATATAGTTTTCTCCTTGAACCAGGAGAGCAAAGAAAATAAGCTCATCTCCTCTTAGCAGCGGAAGAGTTATGGAGAAAAGACAGACTTTCGTGATTCACTTTGGAAGCAAGGAAGGAGAATTTCAATTCCATTTTTGTTTTTTATATTTATAGTGGCATTGTGTAAATCAATCTATATTTTCTGGGGAACAAAACTACTAAGTCCTCAGAACAAATGACTATGGAGTGTGTCTGTTGAAAGAGAACAAGTACTATTAGAATATAAATATATCACATGTTCTCTCAGTCCAAGGAAATTGTGTTTAGTCTTCTTTTAGATTTTATGTTTCCTGGTTTCTATACTATAAATATTAAATATTCTCAAAATCTATTCTGAAAATCTTAACTATTTTTACCTAAGTTTCTACTGTGACTTTTTTTTTTTTTTTTTTTTTTTTGAGGTGGAGTCTTGCTCTGTTGCCCAGGCTTGAGTGCAGTGGCACAATCTCTGCTCACTGCAACCTTTGCCTCCCAGGTTCAAACACTTCTCCTGCCTCAGCCTCCCAAATAGCTGGGATTACAGGCACCTGCATCACACCTGGCTACTTTTTGTATTTTTGGTAGAGAAGGAGTTTCACTATGTTGGCTAGGCTGGTCTTGAACTCCTGACCTCAAGTGATCCAACTGCTTTGTCCTCCCAAACTGCTGGGATTACAAGTGCGAGCCACCATGCCTGGCTTCTATTGTGACTTTTAACATTACTTACCACACACCACCATAATATCCTATAAAGTTACACAATAAAATAATTACATGTTGGTTTTAATTATGTGCTATTAAAAATGAGATACGTTCATATAACAATCCTTTATTATGATTCCACAGTACCAGGTTTGCAACAAAATATATAAAACAAATCATAGAGAATGAAAAGCAAGTATTTGACTAAAACTAATGAAATCTCTAATTCCATTATACTTAAGGAATCATATGCTGATTTCCAGTAGTATTGCGGTATGCATAAAAGGCAGTAAAAACTCATTAAAATATTCCTATTTTCTAACAAGAGCTGGGACTCTAGGGGGGAAAAATTCCAGGTCTATATTCTTCAAAAACTATAAAAAAAAAAAAAGTAGTAACGCATGCATTCCCCTAACCTATTTCTCACACACAAAGATCAAATGATTAGGGTGATAGGGTTTTGAAAGTAATGTCCAACTGATACCAAAAATTAAGACCAACTGGGTCGTATTTACTTACAATTATTTACCTTAGCTTTTTCCTTTTTACCATCTTTCTTTAGAGTTATCATAAATAGCATTTAGAATCTTCTAAGGGTTATTTTCCTCTTAAAGATAAGTAGAATTCGTTTTCATTTTCAAAGGGACATCAGAGAGTTTAACCTTTTCGGAGATCCTAGACTATATCTAGTTTTATAATATTCTAAGTTGAAACAATTTTCCTATTCAAATTAGCATGTGGCAGTTAACCACAAGCAAAGGAGCTCTGCACAAGTAAATGTTTCAGCTCTGATAGCTTCCTCTTTTATTTTTTCTAAGATAAATTAGTTAAATACAAAAAGTCTTGTCATCATTAACCTGCTGCCCAAGCTCTGCAGTTCTGGTCTCTTTACCTTTGAATTGTGATAAGCCCAATCTAGAATCACTGAACTACTGCTTGCTCATTACTATAATTGTATTTGCCAACCTGAGTTTGAGGACTGAAAGAGATTGTTTAATTATACACTGAAAGATACCCCTTGTGTATTTAAACTTATTTGTTTGGCTTAGAGTCATTTTCTGTTGGAGTGAGCCCACTGTTTTACGTATTCTGTAATGTGGTACACCCCATCAAGTTTAAGTAAAGCCAAAAGACACTGTAAATGTCCTGCTGTCAGACTGTGGTGTATTAAATGCAATCTAATGCTCCTAAAGAGCTACTCATTCATGTTTCCACATATGCTTTTATGCCCAGGTAATAACTAATTTTAGTGCTATCAATATCTACAATGGATGTAAAAATAGTCTTTGTTCCTTTTGCCTTATTAGAAAATGTCATAGTAGAGTAGAGCAGAGATAGGATTTCCATGGACTCTTCCATTAGTAATAGCATACCACATTATCCTTCTAATTTTTAGCTTTTTAAGAATCTCTGGCTATCTACCTTTTAGAGCTTATCCCACCTTCGGAATCTAGAAAGAGAATATAGCGTAGTGTTTAGAACACAAGACTCTGGAGCCGAACTGGTAGGAGCCAGACTGCTTGGTTTTGAGTCCTGACTAACAGACTATGGCCAAACTACGTAATCTTCCCGTGCCTCAGTTTTCTCACTGTAAAATGGGAATAGTAATAGCTAGACCCCACTTCATAGGATTGTCATTAGCGTTGCATTGTTATACATAATAGCACTTAGAGCACCACTAGCACAGAGTAAGCACTATACAAAAATGTTAACTGTTGTCATTTTTACTCTGAGATGCCATAAAAAGAAAAAGATCAGTTAGAATTCCAGTTAATAGGATAACTTGCTTGACTGATTATTCTTCCTTAATTCATCAAAATTTTATTGAATCATTATGGGAATTCTTGCCATTTGGACTAGTTTGCTTTCAAAAAACAAATTAACAACTGAGCATATCTTCTAAAGAACAATACAACAGAAGGTCTCTTAATAGACAAGCAACATTAGTCAATGTTTTTTATTAAAATGTACTGACCTGTGCTCATGGCAGCTAAATTTTGATGTCTTCACAGATGGTTTTCCTACATGCCAATGCACTTACGCACTCTCCAGTAGAGCTGCATTTACAAATTCTTCTCCTACACTTTTAAATTCATTTTGTACTCACTATTGCAATTATATTTTAAATATTATACTAATATAAATCTGATAAAATATTAGTGTGAATGAAACTGTGTCCATGTAAATCACGTTAAATGTTCTGGAATAGCTGTTGAAATACTAGGGGACTGGAAATTAAAACAGATAAAATTTTAGACAAATTCTGTCATCAAACTGCTTCCCAAGTATCTTTGAAATTTTTCTTCCACTTTAAAGAACTTTAAAAGAGTTACAATGTTTGACGTATTTGGGCAAGGTTTATGCAAAAAAGGCAAAATGAAACTCCTAGAAGCAGAATGATACTCAAATAGGTCTTGGTTCCCAGAAAAAGATTGATGAAAAAAAAAAAAAAAACCCGATATGTTCATGTACTTAGTGTTCAAATCCATATTCAAGTTGTACACGCATTTTTGTCTTTTCCTTTAAATGTTTCTACGCTTGAACAGGATTGTGTAAGGAAGCCTGTTCAGTGCTGGCACATGCTACCTGGGGAGCATCCTTCCTAGGCCTCAGAAGCTGGCTCCTATATACAGATCACACACCTGTGTAAGAAGAATGTTATCAAATAGCAGTTGAGTCTCTGACTGATCCTTAGTGATATCTGCATTGGCATTCATCCCAAAGATTTCTGGTGCTGGGGTCAGTGGCAGAGTCTTTGTGTATTCGATGTAGCTTTTGTGCTGCAGAGATGAATAACAAGAAGTCAGGAGGTTAGAAATCAATTACACTCTAGAACTTTTCACAGAAAGGAGGTAATTTTCAATACTCCAGTTATTGAGCAGATAGGCCTATGAGGCTGGACACTGAGCGCTTTCACTTTCTTTTAGCCTGGGCCAAAGTTAAAAAATATATGAACATATTTAGAGAGAAAAAGAAAATGTACCATTCAATTAGAATGGGTTTTTTAATGGGGGTGGGGAACCCTGGTAACTTTATTTAGAAATTACCTACAGAGAAATCTTTCTGTGTCATATTTTGCTGATGGCTATTCTTATCACAATAAAAATATTTTTTTCTGATTTACTCTGTGAAAAATCCACCCAATTCATAAAAGTAAAATTTTAAATTCTGTTATTCTGAAATAATCATCATTAACATTTATACTTCTTTTTATGCATACATACATATTTTTTATTTTATTTAAACCGACTTCTATTAAAATTTCATACCTTCCTTGATGCTCATATAATCATATACAAACATCCACACACAGACATGGCAAAGGGGGTTTGGTCATGGATGGCTTTACTATTTGGGTCATGTTACAAAAACCTTACTTCGTCTTGCTGTTTTCTCACTTGGCAATTCATCATTGGAGATCTTGTTACCACAACTCCCATGTTGGCTTGCTGTACCCAATCTGTGACCTAGGCTTTAGGACTGTTTTTTTCCCTTTATCTATACCTACATCTGCCCTCAGCTAGCATTAATCCTAGTGGAAGATGGGGTTAGGTTTGGGGGATTACAGTATATGTTGCTGGTACTTGTATTTAACTTTCAATGTATGCCCTTTGACTTCTGGGAATAAAATGAGAAAGAACTTGATTGTCCTAGCAATCTCTAGAAATCCACTGTGATCATCAGAAGGCAGTAGCCAGGACTCTAGAAGAGCAGAAGGGAATCTTGGACTTGGGCTGCAGGTGGTTCTGTGACTTGCCACCACCTTCTTACCTGTGTGGCCTTGGGCAAATTATTCTACCGGAACGAACCTGCTTTCTCACTTGGGATAAAATAATAATAAAAATGTTAATTTGATAGTGAGATAATTACTTGCAACTGACTTCTAAATAATTGAAATATAAATATTAACTATTACTGCTAATATTATTTTGCTAATAACATCTCTTATGTATTTTCATGTTAATTGGGGTCAATATCTTTTTAGCCAAAGGGCTGAGTTTATGATGACAGAACTTCAGGTCACTGAAAAAGCTATTCTTGAGTGAGAAATGTTTCTGATACTCTTTATGTTACAACAAACAGGAAACCTCTAACTCCACCTATAGCGTGAGCTTTGTTCTATCACTATATGGCTGAAGAAAGCACAGACAAGGGTAACAAAAAAACAAAGCCTGCAGAAAAATCACCATTTAAAAAATATCACCACCAAAATAATTTCATGTCTTACTACTTTTAGTTTTTTTGAAGGGCATACTTACATCACCAGAAGGAGGAACAAAATAGATGCCACTTGAGTCAAATTTATAGCCTGAATTTTCAACTAATTCTGGATTGAAGAATTTGTTTAGAATGCTGCGCAGCGTGCGCCGGTCCCAGTCATCGGTCACTCTGCCTCCATAATTGCATTCGCCGGTCATGTACCGCAGAGCATCATACGGCAGTTCCTAAAATAGAGAGCGCACGTCAGTCAACCAGTTCATCAGCAGCCTATTATACAGAACCGTGTTTCTTGTTTGTTCCTGTTACTAAATTAAACATCTTACGAAAAGTTTGCATTAACACAGCTTCCCTTCGTATGCTTCCCTGTTAATTGTTGCCGTTTTTCCCAGTGTCGTTCTTTTCTTTTCTGGCTTTTTATTTCCATCCAGTCAATGCTGAGAATGGAACTCCTCTATTAACTTGTGAATTTATTGTCTATCAACCAAAATTATTTCAATACTTACTGTGTGCCAGATACAAATGAATTAGGTCATAATGTCATCTGTGAAAACTTTGCACTGCTGAGTAGCATGCAAAGCAGATACAGTGTAATTCAGAGGGCCGGGCATGGTGGCTCATGCCTGTAATCCCAGCACTTTGAGAGGCCAAGGAGGGAGGATCACTTGAGCCCAGTAGTTCGAGAACAGCCTGGGCAACATGAGAAGACCCTGTCCCTACCAAAAAAGAAAAAAAAAATTAACCAGGTATGGAAGCACATGCCTACAGTCCCAGCTAGGGAGGAGGCTGAGGTAGCAGGATTGAAGCTGCAGTGAACTCTAATCGTGCCACTACTCTCCAGCCTGGGTGACAGGGCAAGATCCTGTCTAAAATATATACACACACACAGACACACACACACACACACACACACACATATAATATATAAACTCAGAGACCAGCAGTGTTACTTCACCACCTTTCAATATCCATATATATTTGACAATTGGAATTTTATATAGACACATATATATACACACATATATCTATATATACACACAATTTGTGCACTTATTTTTTCACAAATTCTTACATTTCTTTTACCATTTCATGAAACATTCTTTGAAAATACTATTTTTAATAACTGTTTTCTAATATTGAACACTTTTGCTGCTTCTAATTTTTTAATGTGTTGAATTATGTTTCATTAAATATACATTTCTTAAAATTTCTAATGATCTTTTAGTCCAGATTCCTGAAATTACTTTTTTCCACACACACACAAAAAGAATCTTATAAAAAGCAATTTATAAACATTACCACTCTGCTTTTACAAAAAGCTGAAGCATTTGTAGCAGCCAGTTTTTAAATCTTTGCTAATATGGTGGGTCAGTGATAATATTATTTCAATTTGCATTTCTAGAATAGTAAGGTTCACAGTTATTTAATATGTTTAATAATATTTGTTGTTCTTTTGTAAACTAGCCTATTTTTCCTATCCTATTGTTATTTGGCAAAACTGGAACTTAAGGCAGTGAATTTAGGAAAACATGTGTCATGTTTTGTGAGGGATTTTGGTTTTTTATTTTTTGAGTCAGAGTCTCACTCTGTCACCCAGGCTGGTGTGCAGTGGCACAATCAGGGCTCACTGCCTCCACCTCCAGGGTTAAGGAGATCCTCCTACCTCAGCCTCTCAAGTAACTGGGACTACAGGCACATGCCACCACGCCTGGCTAATTTTTGTATTTTATGTAAAAGTAGGGTTTCACCATATTGCTCAGGCTGATCTTGAACTCCTGAGCTCAGGCAATCCACTGCCTCCGAAGTGCTGAGATTATAGGCATGAACCACTGCACCTTGCCCTATTAAAGTTTTAATAGTACTTCTTTCTATATACTCTTTTATAAGCTTTTATTTTTCAAATTTGGGGAAATATTTTTTCCATTTAGTTTAAAAAATTATCATATTATGTTCTCTAGTGTATAGAATTTTTTAATGTTTATTAATGCAATGGTGTTGATTTTTCACATTGCAATTTCTTTTATCTTGAGCACAAATACTTACACACCCACTAGCAGTACATAAAATTCTATTTCTCACTGCTTTCAATAAAAGAGAGTTATTATCATTTAGGAAAAAAAATTGACAATAAAACAATATAATTATTTTTAATTTTGTTTTTGGCATTGACACTTTCAAAATTTTTATTCACCATTTGTATTTCTTATTTTATAAATTACTCGCTCTGATCTTTTATGTGTTTTTCTAATTTGAATATCTTTTTTTTCTTATTCAAAAGCTCTTTGTAAAGATATTGAATCAAGTCTTTCAGATAAGATTTTATACACTTTCTCCAGTTTTATTTCTCTTTTACTTCTATGGTATTTATGATATTTTAATAAAGCAATATTTAAAAATATTTTATACTACGCCAGGCGCGGTGGCTCATGCCTGTAATCTCAACACATTGGGAGGCCAAGGTGGGTGGATCACTTGAAGTCAGGAGTTTGAGACCAGCCTGGTCAACATGGTGAAACTCCATCTCTACTAAAAATACAAAAATTAGCTGGATGTGGTGGCACATGCCTGTAATCCCAGCTACTCAGGAGGCGGAGCAGCTCGTGCCATTGCTCTCCAGCCTGGGGAACTCTGTCTCAAAATATAAATTCTCTCTCTCTCTCTCTCTCTCTCTCTCTCTCTCTCTCTATATATATATATATATATATATATATATATATATATAAAATTTACTCTTATACTAAATTATAGTAATCTCCTGAGAATGTTTTCATCATGTTTGTGCTTTCTATGTCCTTCTTACTGTTACCTACTAAAATCTAAAGTGTTCAATCTTACCCAAGGGGGGAAAAAGATCTAAAGTGCATAGATCCCACATTCTAGTGATCCCACTTTCAAGTAAAAACAGTAGCACTAGGTTAAGCAGTAGTGACTAGAGAGGGGAAATTTATTGAATTAGGGGCTAGAAATTATAAGACTTGCTATTTGGTAGAACATGAATTTAGGAGAACATGTATCAGTGACAAAGCCCTTGTGAAAATACAAATAGAATCAGGAAGAATTGCAGAATATTTACGTGCTTCCAACTGCAAATGTGAACAGTTTGATGAGATGCACACACTGCTTGGCCTTGTGCTACTGATAGGCCCCCATCCCATAAAAATGAAAAATAAGAAAACTCATATGCAAATCAAATAAGTAGTAAATAAGGTAGAGGTGGATCAGCTAGCGCCCAAAAAGGCTTTGTGATGTAGACATAGATGAGATGCGGAGGAGGAGAATTGCATAAGGGTTACACTTGACCAACATGCCCCTGAGAGTTCACGAGGTAAATGCTATCTGTTGTTTCTCTCAGCCATTGGGTCAAAACCAGGGCCAATTAAATTGAGGAGTGTTTTCCAGGGGCGGGTGTGTTGGTGGGCGTGTAGACTGACTAACATTTCTAGAAACAGTAGCAGTTTGCTGCTTGGATTGCTTCCCTGTTCCTTGTTACAAGAGGGTTGAGACAATGAGCAGCTAGAGAGAGAAGGTGAAAACAGGTCTTGAAGTCAACAATTAGTACTCACCGTTACATAAGAAGTTCATTTTAACCTTAATTCGCAAAAAACAAAAAGAAAAGAGAAGAAAATCTTAATTATCAAAAGAGGAGAAATGCTGTGTAGGTGGGCATTAAAACAAACATCTCTACTTTGAAAGTTATCTACAACTTATGCAGAGTAGAAAAGGTAAGCTGAAGTTTAACATGTAGACTACGTCTTTGAGAAAAAAAATTATGTGTATATTGTGTTTATATATGTGTATCTACAGATGCACAAGAAAATGTCCAGGCACAGATACCCCAGGCTGTGAAAATGGTTGCCTTGAGGATCAGTTAGGGTCAGAAGGGGGGTGAGAGGTGGGTCTTATGTGCGCGCGCATGTATACACACACACACCACACACACACACACACACACACACACACACCCCTACCAAAACAAGAATGACAAAGCAATTGCCCATCTGCCAAATAGATAATATATATTCACCTAAATTTTCTTATTTCATACTTTAATTTTTTCTATTTAGACTTTTTTGATTTAACAGCAATTATATATGAAGAATCTGCTTTAGCAAATAACCAATTATTCTAACTTCATTTATTGAATACCTCTTCTGTTTTCTATTCATTTTAAATGCTGCTATTAAGCCAAATTTCTACATATAGTAGTGTTGCCATTTTTGTTTCTGAGAGCTTGAAGATCTTCCCACTTATTATCATTCAGTCATTAAACAGACACTCATGGAGTCTGTAAAACTACATACGTTGTTTTAGGCACTGAGAATGCAGAAGTAAACAAATCAAAGTCACCATATGTTCTAGTGGTTCATGAATTGGCAAAACGTGCTCTACTTCTTAGCAAAGTTTGCAGTTCCCAGTAAACTACATGCATCACCAACTCTGTTAAGGCGGCCAGAGCAAACTGGAGCCTGGGAACCCATGTTTCTGATTGCTGGGCCAAGAATCTTAGGGACAGGATCACAGAGATGATGAGCAGGTAAACCACAGAAAACGGAAAAATCTGGAATCTCCTCCTGCTCTTATAAGTTTATCACCATAGTGATAAGGATTCTCAATGTGAGGCTGGACAGAGTGAGCCTCAGCCACAGTGGACGCAGAAATGTGCTGAGGGGAGGCAGACATGGTTCCTGCGTCTGAGTTGACTGTTCAAGGAGTCCCAAAAGTAGACAAGGACTGAGCACAGGAAAGGGTACTCAGAATATGAGAAAAGACCGAAGCTCAGAGACATGAAAGAACACATCACACGGGAGAAGAGCAAGGAGACTGTAGTAACACAGTGCAGGGCAGGGGATAGAGCCAGGAGCTGGCAGGTGGCGGGAGGAGGATATAGGTGGAAAGGGATAAGGAATGACAGCATCAGTCACTGCCATAGTTCTAGCTTGGGGGCTGGGTGGATGGTGGTTCTATTACATTGATGCAGGCAAAGAATGGAAAATAGAGAACAGGAACATTTAGTAATTCTTCATGAAAGCAGGATTCCATAAAGTAATCACTCCTTATTTTGATTTCTTTCCAATTTTTTGTACATTCCTTGACCTATTACTTTTTACAAAGCACGTGTTATATCAGCTCCATGGACACCCAGCACTAGACCAGAAATAAGCACTTGAAGTATTTCAGCCATAACACTTGTATGCCAGGGATCACTTTTGTGAAATATTTGTCCCTTCAAGTTCCTATTAATGTTTGATTCCTCCTGAAGGCCTGCAGTTTGCCTATAGGTTTCACCTTCCTAAGGGCTTGCTTTTGCTCTTCATTCCTGACTGGGGTGGAGGGAACCTACCAAGGCCAAATTTCTAAGACACAGAGCAAGGGTTTTCCAAATTCCTCAACCTTATTTTTTTTTCCAGTTAAATTTTATTCATAGTAACTTAGAATTAGAGCATATATATTTTATTCCATTGTCATCAACTATCTACTGGACCTACTTAGGACCCAGTAAAGCATGTCCTGGTATAAATTGGGAGGTCCTGCATTTTCCCCTACATATCCATTGTATCTCTACCACATTCCCTAATCTTGCTCAAATGATTTTGTTTACACTCTTATTGTCACCTGCATGGGTTACCATGGCAAGTCTTCTGTATTATTTTCCTATGACACCAATAGGCGGCTTAACATGATAAAAGTGTATTGACTAACAGTGCTGGAGTCTAGAAGTCTGAAATCAAGGGATTGGCAGGGCCACACTCACTCCCAAGCCTCTGTAAGGATCTTTCCCAGCCTCCTCTGGTTGTAGCTCCAGGTGTCCCTTGGCTTATGGCAGCACAACGCCAATCTCTGCCTCTATCTTCACATGGCTGTCTTCCCTATCTGTGTGTGTTCAGATTTCCCTCTTTTGATAATGACACTCGTCATATTAGATTAAGGGCCCACCCTTCTCCCGTATGACCACATTTTAGCTTAACTAATTACACCCACAATGGCCCCATCCCAAAATAACATCACATTTTGAATTACCATGGATTAAGACTTCAACTCCTAGCATCTCCTGAAACCAGCCTGTTAGCTAAGTCTCTCTAAATCCACTCTCCATTCTGTTGCAAGAGTGATCTTTTTAAAATGCAAAAATAGTCTCTGAAAAACACGCAAATAACAATAGAATAACCACCAAATTGGTTAGCACAGCATGTTCCAAATCACTTATAGCTAACCAATTTTTTTCGCTGATTTGTACATTTTTTAAAAAAAGACTATTTTTGTAGAACAGTTTTAGGTTCACAGCAAAATGGAGCAAGAGGTATGGGGTTTTCCCACATATTCCCTGTCCCCATACATGCATAGACTACCCAAGTATCAACATCCATGACCAGAGTGGCACATGCGTTACAAATAATGAGCCTACACTGACACATCATTCATTAGGACTCAAAGTCCACAGCTGACATTAGGGTTCACTCCTGGTTGATGAATGGCAATGGCGCCAGTGGCCCCCATGGACTTCACTGTGGCCGAGGACCAACCCATCAACCTGTGTAACAAGCTGCCACCAGCCATGGTGCTTGGCATATCCTCCAACCCCTCTGATGGCTGCAGCACCGACTGGCTGTGGAGCCCTGTCAAATACAGGGTGAAGGCTACCCCGAGGTGTGTGGGGCTGGGCGCACACCTCTGTCTTCTCTTGGGAATTAGTGTCTTCCTTCATCTCCACCTTGGCAGGAGCCTCCTTCTCTGGGGTGGCTGCGTTTTTTCTTATCTCCAGCCTCTTCCTTCTTGGCTTCGACTTTGGATTCTTTGGGCTTTTCAACGGCAGGTTCCTTTTTTGTGTGTTTTTCATTTTATAAGCACTTGGTTTTATTGCACACATGCAAAGTGGACTTTAGTGGAAAGTGTGCCCTGGTATAATTCAGTGGCCAGTGCCCGGACCTGCCTGGGTCACTCTTCCAGAATAGAGAGCCCTGGGCAAGGGCTTGATCACTCCTTTGGAAAACAGAAGGCATTTGGGAATAGGTTATCTCAAGCATAATGTGCTGTAATTGCTCATCCATTATTGAGGTCATCTCACAGTTACACACAGAGGCAATAAATGCACTTATTTGGAAAGCAGGAGGCAGTTTTTACAGTCAAGTGTTTACGTGTGGCATTTAGAATATATCACATTCAGCTACATAAGCTATCATAACATAATTGTCCATCTCATGGGGAGGGTGTAGGGGTAGGGGGCTGGCAGCACCCTCTCTTGCTAACACACTGCTAACAGAAATTCCTGTTTGAAGAAAGAGGCCCCGTCATCTAAGCAGTTTCTTCTTACATAAAAAGAGAAAAAGCGAAAATTGCGTGACTCCGATCTTTGAGCTCCAGGACCCTTCTAGTTTCTCTGGCTGCTGTGGACGTTTCTTTCACCCTGCCTTTCTTCCCCTTGATGGCTTTGTCTTCTGTGGCCTTCTCGAGAGGCCTGCCATCTTTTTGGTCTGTGCCGGAGGATTTTTCAGCCTTTTCCACCCTAGGTTTGCTGGGCTCCTTTGAGAGGGTCTTGCCATCCTCCTTGGCTTTGGCCTCTGTCTTGAGTTTCTCCTCAGGCTTCTTGGCCTCGGTGGCCTTCTCCTCCTGGTGTCTTTCTTCTGGGGTGCGGGCGCGGGCGCTGCCGCCTCCTTCTCTGCTGGTTTGCTGGGTTCCTTGGCCACCTCTGTCTTCTCTTTGGGTTTAGTGTCTTCCTTCATCTCTACCTTGGCAGGAGCCTCCTTCTCTGGGGTGGCTGTTTTTTTCTTATCTTCAGACTCTTCCTTCTTGGCTTTGACTTTGGATTCTTTGGGCTTTCAATGGTAGGTTCCTTCTCCACTTTGGGCTTTGGAGCCTCCTTCGTGGGTGCTTCCGCTTTCTTGCTGTCCTTCTTACCCTCTGCTTTTGGCATTGCGGGAGCTTTCTCTTCCTCTACCTTCTTCGGGGCTTCTCCTCCTCCTTCACTGGGGACTTCACCTCTTCCTTCTTTGGGATCTCCTTCCCAGGGGCCTTGGCATCCTCCTTCAGGAGAGACTTCGCCTTCTCTGGGGGCTTGACCTCTGCATTGGCAGGGCTTTTGGCCTTTCCGGGGATTTGTCTACAGGGGACCTTGCTTCCTCCTTCGTTGGAGTCTTGGCCTTCTCAGGGGACTTTGCTTCTTCCTTCAGTGGGGACTTGGCCTTCTTGGGAGACTTGACTTCAGCTGGAGATTCTGCCTCTTTCTTCTCTGGGGACTCAGCCTTGTCTCTTTGGGGACTTGGCCTTTTCAGGGGACTTGACCTCAGCTGGAGATTTTGCTTCTTCCTTCACTGGGGATTTGGCCTTCTTGGGAGACTTGGCCTCAGCTGGTGACTTTGACTTTTCCTTTCCTGGGGACTTGGCCTTCTCGAAGGACTTGACCTCGGCTGGGGATTTGGCTTCCTCCTCCTCCAGGCACTTGGCCTCAGACGGTGACTTTGCCTCTTCCTTCACTGGGGACTTGGCTTCCTTCTCTGGAGGTGCAGCCTCTTCTGCTGGGGGAGACTTTGCTTCCTCTTCTTCCCCTTCAGCCTCCTCCTCTTCAGCCCCTTCTTCTTCCGTGTCCTCCTCCTCTTTGGCCACTTTCTCCTGTTCTTCAGTCACTTGGGTCTCCACTGTCTGTTCCTCCACAATCACAGTTTCTCTCTCGACTTCTCTACCACTTTGATCTTCTTTTCGCTTTTGACCTTTATGTGAGTGGATATGGAGGGAATTTTGGGGAGTCCTTCTGGAAGTGATAAAGGAATCGGGCCAAAGCCAATCAGACACTCTTCGCCTTCCGGGAGTTTTCTGATATATTCTGAATCACTCTGGCTATCTCTATATCCACAGCCATCTTGACATTGAGCAGGTCCTGGTCTTCTGGCAGCTGGGCTGCCATCTCCCACTTGGTGTTCCTCAGGTTAGCGTCCAGCTGCTGAATGGCTTCCTGGTAGGAGGCAATGTCAGCCTGATGACGGTCCTCCAGCTTGGAGCGCTGCCTCTCCAGGGAGTCCTGGAGAGGCTCTGGAATGGGAGATGGCTTGGAAAGTACCCTCAAGCCAGGTCCCCTTCTCTGGGCCCAGTTCCCCATCTGTGAAGTGGAGCTGATGGCCCCTGCCTTGGTAGAGGTGGTAGATGGATATGCATCCCCACAACCCGGCCCCTTCCCCAAGAATACTGACTGCTGTGGGTAACAGCAAGTGGCTACTTTCAGCATAGAGAGCTACAAGGCCTGCTTTCTCTGTGTGCCTGTCCCTATTTTATAGGGTGTGCAAAAAAAAAGGCAAGGGTCCAGAGATGTGGGCAGTGGAACTCCTCCTTGGACCAGGCTGATGGAGGGTGGGAAGGATGAGCAGGGCAGGTTCCCCCACCGACAGGCACCCCCTGCTTCCTGGGGCCCTCCCTCATGCTTCCACAAGCTGCCTCCTAAGGTTACCTGAAGTAGTGTCTCTTCACTAACCTGGGCCAGGGTGCCAGAGGCACCTTCCTGGAGCTCACACTGCCGGACAGGCTCTTCTCCCTCCCTGGGCCTGTTTCCTCTGTTGCAGGGAGAGTGGAGTAGGCACTAGTTGCCTGCCTCAGTTGGAGCATCTTGTGGGGAAGTTCTGTACTGTGGGCTCAGTGCTAGTTGTTGCTGTGTGTCTAGTGCAGGTGACGGAGCAGTTTCTGGCCAGAGCAGGCTTTGCCTGGGTCCAAGGGGCAGGCATAGCTACTCTCCCATGGAGGGGGAGAGTTTTGCTCAGCAGCCATTGCCACTGTGGCCACAGGATACATGCCGAGGGGTCAGGGTGGTCAGAGAAAGTGAGAGGGGAGCAGGAAGGCCACCAGCAGCTCCCATCTTAATTTCCTCCATATGTCTGCCCTGGCCCTGGCCCAGGATTTGGTTGAGGAGTAGCATGGGAATGTGGCTTGCCTGGGGCCACACGGCAGCTGTGGTAGCCAGCAGGAGCCCTGGGAATCCTGCCCCTATTAAAGAAAAAAATTCTATGGATTTGGACAGATTCATAATGCTGTGTATCCACCATTAGAGTATCATATAGAATATTTTTGCTGCTCTACATAGAAATCCTCTGTGTTCAACCTATTCATCCTTCCTTCCCACCTAGGCATTGGGAACCAATAATCATTTTACTGTCTCCACAATGTTGCCTTTTCCAGAATGTCATAGAGTTGAAATCACAGACTATGTAGGCTTTTCAGACTGTATTCTCTCACTTAGCAATATGCATTTAAGTTTTCTCCGTGTCATTTTATGGCTTAATATCCCATTTCTTTTTAGCACTGAATCATACCCCATTGTCTGAATGTATCACAGTTTATCCATTCACCTACTAAAGGACATCTCAGTTGCTTCCAAGTTTTGCCAATTATAAATGAAGCTTCTACAGATATCTATGTCTAGGTTTTTGTGTGGACCTAAATTTTCAACTCCACTGGGAAAATTCAAAGGAGCATGATTGCTGGATCATATGGCAAAAGGATGTTTAGATTTATAAGAAATTGCTTTTATAAGAAACTGCTAAGGTGTCTTCCGTAGTGGCTGTACCCACACCAGCAATTAGCGAGAGTTCCTGCTGCTCCACATCCTTGTTAGCATTTTGTGGTATCAATGTTCCAGATTTGGCCATTCTAGTAGATGTGCAAAGGTCCTCATTGTTTCAGTTTCTATTTCTCTGATGACATATAACGTGGGGCATCTTTCATATGCTTGTCATATTGTATATATTTATTAGTGAGATGTCTGTTAAGATCTTTAACTCCCTTTTAAATCTGGTATTTTGTTTCCTTACTGTTGAGTTCCAAGAGTCATTGGATGGTTTGGCTAATAGTCCTTTATCGGGTATGTCTTTTTGCAAACATTTTCTCCCAGTCTGTGTTGTGTTGTTCTTTTCTTTTTTTAAGACAGGGTCTTTTTTAGCTAGGACTTGTATTAGCTAGGACTTCCAGTACAATGTCAAAAAGCAGTAGTGAGAAAGGATATCATTGTTTTGTTCCTGATCTTGGTGGGAAAGCTTCTAGCTTCTCATCATTTAAGTATGATTAGCTGTAGGTTTTTTGGTACATTTTTTAAGGCAAGTTGAAGATGCTCCTCTCCATTCCTAGTTGAGAGTTTTTTGTTTGTTTGTTTTTTTAAATCATGAGTGAGTTGGATTTTTTCAGATGCTTTTTCTGTATCTATTGATATGAACATATGATTTTTCTTCTTCAGCCTTCAAATTTATTAACTGAATTTGTAATGTTAAACCAGCCTTGTATACCTGCCTACTTTTCATTGACTCTTCACTATAGAATATTTTAAATTAGAATATACTCTACAAGTGTTTAGAACAAATTGCTACATGGAAGAGCTTCTCATCCTTTTTTTATTTTTATTTTTGTATTGAGAAGTGTAATTATAGCTCAACTACTTCCTCAGGCACTGTATCACTACATTTTTGCCTCCTTTAATAGTAAATTTTTTGGATAAATGTTACTACAAGAAAAAAGCTCATTAATTTTATGATTCTTTTGAATGTTTCGTCAAATTTAGATGCTGCAAAACTGAAGGCTTTATGAATACATTCTACAGAATAGGAATTTGTCCGATTAAATGAAATATTCTTCACATAAGTTTATATATACCATCTGAGCTCTCAGTATTTATTTTTCTCTGTTCCTTCTTTTATATAGAATCCAATGCCTTCCAGTTTGTAAGCCTTTTAAAAAATAGTCACAATTTACTAAAAGTTTCAAAAAGCTTTTGAATATTCAATTGATGATATAATTTATAGATTTCCAACTAAATTTGAACAAAATTACCGAAATTTAGAGGATTAACTTTCAAAAGGCTTCATATTTTTATAGGACGCTTGGATTTATTTACCAAGTACTTCTTCGAAGGTACAGGCATGTCAAAAATCCCACTGACAAATAGCAAAGAGAGAAAGGGTACTGCTATGCTGAGAGTGTATGCGTCCATCAGAATTGTAGAGGCTGAAATGTGGCTGATGTGACAACATCAGGCTGTTTGGCTTCTTTCCATATCTATGCTGCAGGTTAACACCAATGGCTTAAATAGTTTTTTTCCTGACAAACAGTCCAAACTCTGGAATAATGGTATAATGACATTACCCTAAAAATAAAGTCATGCTCCACAAAAGAAGAAAACTAGTCTGTTTGTTTTTACATTTTGGAACCTGGCTGATTAATAGCCTCCTCAAGTCCTTTTCATAATAAGTACTTTCCAAAACATTACCATTTTTGGATCTCCATAAGTGTTTGTTTGTCAAAGTAAATAATATAATATGGGTTTCCAATAGACAAACTGACGTCCTAAGTACCTAGTATAGCAGTTATAATATCCTGTTATAATAAAGAACTACTTAATAAGCTGTTGGGAACTACTCTCCTATTCATTTTATAAGAGTAGAAATTAATGAGAAGTGCCCACTTACTGTAACACACTTACAACATGATAAAGAGCAACATAGGTAATGTCCTTGCTGTGATTTTTATGATACCTCATACTGGTTCAGGAACATGTGGAGTTGCTGTACACTGATTCTCAGATCAGTCTCATTGAACTCATAAGGAATATTCCACCCTAGGGGTCCAAATTTCCGTCTTTCTTGCACCAAAGCATGAAAGAAACACAGGCCATAAAGCAATTTCTTGAATTCCTCCTGTAATGAGAAGAAATGATGCCACATCATTATTTTCCTCATATATTACATTATATTTACCATATTTTAAAATGAAAGTAAATTCCTTTAACTTATAAATAGGATAGGGATATATTCATCCCAAATTATGACTATAACAGAATTAAGTGTGTTTCTACAGCTCTTCAGGCAAAGTATATCCATCTGTGTACATGTTCACATAGCTATACATACACAGCTATGTACCCCAGGTTTTTAGGAAGCATGGTAGGCTCATCTAGTTTAATGCTGCCTTACAAATTTTGGAGGTCCCTACCGAAGCATTACAAGGCAACACAGAACAATTCCAACGTGTGCTCCCAGACCACCATGGAGAAATGTCAAAGGAGATAATCCAAACTAGTCAGAGCAGCCTAAAATGCACAAGAATAGGAAACAGGCAAAATAGAACCTGAGAGAGGATTTGTGAAGAGGTTTCCTGGGAGGGAACAGCTGTTATACTGGGAGTCCCCTTCCCCAAACCCCCGGTGGGGAGGGCTGTGTGGGGTCTACCCTCTAAGTTTGAGTTAGTGGGAAGGAATTGACGGAGCCTTGTGGAGGGTTGACACATGCCCCCTGCAGCTGAGGTTGGAAAGTAGGGGGAGGATGATAAAAGTGAAGTCGCCACACTCCTCCAACAGTGGGCCCATCCAGTGGGAATCCCAAGGAGCAGACAGGGAGTGTGGGCTGAGAATGGCAGCCAGGGGTCACTTTGAAGGTGTCCTGGTCAAGAAGACTTCTGCCACGGGGTGAAGAAACCCCAAGAGTAAAAGCCTGTATGAAAGGAGTGCTAGAGACCCAGAAGCTGAGGAGGATTCAGACTTGCCATCTGAAGTAGAGGCACTGCCAAGGGTGACAGAGTCACAGTCATGAGTCCAGCAGGGGAGCCTAAGGAGAACCCATGAAAAAACTCACAGAAGATTTCACAAAGAACTGAAGAGTCAGCTTTAAATGCTTTGCCAACTCCAGCAAGGTGTAGGCAACAGCAGCCCCCATTGGGAACTTCTGCCCCCCCAGCCTCGCCCTCACGCACATTTGGAGCTGAGTGATCTCTATCAGCAGCTGTCAAGTGCAGGAAGAATCACAAGAGAAAGACACCAACTCCATCTTCCCCCAAGAACAGGAAGCCCGCCAACTACAGGCCCCAGGTGAGACACTAGGGAGTGGAAACCTAGATGTTGAATAGAAGTTGAAATAATGATCAATATATTATATTATACTTCTTGGTTTCTGAATCAAGGCTGGCTTTGCAATTTAAAATGACTACAGAACATTTTATTGCCTAACGGTAACCAGAAAAGTCATAAAGATGACATTTCATACAAGAGCAGGGGAAGGGTTTCCCTCGTAGAATAAATTTGAAAGGGAAGGTGGAAGACAAAACAAAAGTAGCATAAATTTAATCACAGAGGTAGTTAAATATGCTGGGCTAATTCTGGATTATTTTATATATATTAGAGAATTTAGCTAATTAGTAAATGTGCTGATGTTGAAAGCCAGGTTTCTCACTGCACAAGAAGGGACATACAAATATGGAATGAGGAAAAGCAAAAAGATATCTGAGAAGAATGACTGAAATTGGAGGTATTGGTACAAATTCATCACTTCTAAAATTTGCATAGAGTATTTATGTGCACATGAACTTCTTTGCATGTATGTGTATGTATATTTGTATATTTGCATGCATACATATCTGTATATTTGTGTATGTCTGTACACGTATACCTCCAAGTTCTCCCCACTGAAAGAGTCAAAAAACTGCAGACAGACAGTACAGTAGCAATAAGCTCCTCTAACACCCAGACCCTGGTCTCTAATGCCATTCTCCTTTAAAAGGAAACAGGGTTCTTCAGAAAAATGGCTGATTCCAAGGCTGGGGCAAGACAGGTATACCATGAGCCTGAACATCTTATGCCAGAAAGTAAGAGGTACTACTGCTACTAATCATCAGATAATAGAATATTTTTTTTTAATATGGAATGTATGCCAAGTACAGAGGAAGCAGTTTGAAGGAGCCCTAATTGACCAACTCTGGAATAATCTGAGTACCAAAAGACTCCAGTATAGCATTGAAAATACTTAATGTGGGCTGGGCGCGGTGGCTCAAGCCTGTAATCCCAGCACTTTGGAAGGCCGAGGCGGGTGGATCACGAGGTCAAGAGATCGAGACCATCCTGGTCAACATGGTGAAACCCCGTCTCTACTAAAAATACAAAAAATTAGCTGGGCATGGTGGCGCGTGCCTGTAATCCCAGCTACTCAGGAGGCTGAGGCAGGAGAATTGCCT
>NW_022436968.1:29125-69242 GCF_009761245.1 Sapajus apella | reverse complement strand
TAATCCCAGCTACTCAGGAGGCTGAGGCAGGAGAATTGCCTGAACCCAGGAGGCGGAGGTTGCGGTGAGCCGAGATCGCGCCATTGCACTCCAGCCTGGGTAACATGAGTGAAACTCTGTCTCAAAAACAAAAAAAAAACCACACAAAAAAAAGAAGAGTCCAAAGTGTCAAATGTGGAAGGGAGCACTCGGGTGGGAAATAATATTTTTGCAATCATCACAGGAAAAACTGGATCAGGTAAGAATCATTAATGATTACTAAATCTGGGTTGGGGCTGGATTTTGATGAGGAATGGGATATTTTCATGGTGCTAAAGTATCTCCCCCACAGACTGATTATTAGTAACAAAGGGGAAAGTAGTTATTTACAGTGAGGAAATCAAGCAATACTTTTTTTCAGTGATCAGAATTAGTATCATCAATGAGGGACAAATGGCATCACGTGCCTACAGATGTGATCCTGAGCATACGTCACCACCTGTGGAATATGTTGGCTAAGAATGAATCACCTGAATCTAATCATGAGAAAACATCGAAAAAAAGAAACCCCAAAGTGAGAAATTTATTAATAAACAGAGGGGAAGTCCTAGCCAGAATAATTAGGCAAGAGAAAAAATAAAAGACATCCAAATAGGAAAAGAAGAGGTCAAACTACAGTATCTCTTTGCTGACAACATGATTCTATACATAGAAAACACCAAAGACTCTGCCAAAAGACTCCTAGAACTGATATCTTCAGTAAAGTTTCAGAATACAAAATAAATGTACAAAAATGAGCAGCATTTCCATACACTAATAATGTTCAAGCTGAGAGCCAAATCAAGAACACAATCCCATTTTAATAGCTG
The DNA here is from genome assembly GCF_009761245.1 of Sapajus apella. NCBI lineage: Eukaryota > Metazoa > Chordata > Mammalia > Primates > Cebidae > Sapajus > Sapajus apella. The sequence continues at coordinate 68,394 of NW_022436968.1, read as the reverse complement.
CCCCCAACCCCACACAATACCTGGGAACACATTTAACAAAGGAGGTGAAAAGTCTCTACAAGGAGAACCAGAAAACACTGCTGAAAGAAATCGCAGGTGACACAAATGGAAAAATACTCCACGTTCATGGATTGGAGGAATCAATACTGTTAAAATGGCCGTACTGCCCAAAGCAATATACACATTTAACATCATTCCTATCAAACCATCAATGTCATTTTTCACAGAATTAGAAAAAACTAGTTCTAGAATTCACACAGAACCAAAACAAAAGACAAAAAACAAACAAACAAACAAACAAAAAAAAAACAGGCTTGGATAGCCAAAACAATCCTAAGCAAAAAGAACAATAACAGAGGCATCATATTCCCCAACTTTAAATTATACTACAAGACTACAGTAACCAAAATAGCATGGTACTGGTTAAAAAAAGAAAGAAAAAGAAAGACAGACACATAGACCAATGAAAGAAAATAGAGAACCCAGAAATAAAGCTGCACACCTACAGCCATCTGCTCTTTGACAAAGCTGACAAAAATAAGCAATGGAGAAAAGACTCCCTATTCAATAAATGCTACTGGCATAGCTGGCTAGCCAGACGCAGAAGAATGAAACTGGATTCCTACATTTCATCATATTCAAAAATTAACTCAAAATGGATTAAAAACTTAAATGTAAAAACTCAAGCTATAAAAATCTTAGAAGAAATACTCTTCTTGAAATTGGCCTTAAAAAATAATTTTTGGCTAAGTCCTCAAAAGCAATTGCAACAAAAACAAACATTGACAAGTGGGACCTAATTAAACTAAAGAGCTTCTGCACAGCAAAAGAAACTATCAACAGAGTAAAAAGACAACCTTCAGAATGGGAGAAAATATTTGCAAACTATGCATCTGACAAAGGACTACCATCCAGATACTATAAGGAACTTAAACAATTCAGCAAGCAATAAACAAATGGGCAGAAGATATGAACAGACATTTCTCAAAAGAAGATATACAAGTGGCCAAGAAACATATAAAAACGTGTTTCACATCACTAATCATCAGAGAAATACAAATCAAAACCACCATGAGATCCCATCTTACACCAGTCAGAATGGCTATTACCAAAAAGTCAAAACACAATGGATGCTGGTGAGGCCACAGAGAAAAGATAATATACTGTTGGTAGGAATGTAAATTAATTTAGCCACTGGAGATTTCTCAAATAACTTAAAACACAACTACCATTCCACAAAACAATCCCATTACTGGGTGTATATCTGGAGAAGATAAATCATTCTACCCCAAAGACACATGAATTTGTATGTTCTCAGCACTAATGGCAATAGCAAAGGCACAGAATCAACCTTGATGTCCATCAATGATGGATTGGATTAAGAAAATGTAGCACTTATCCACTGTGGCATACTATGCAGCTATAAAAAAGAATGAAGTCATGCCCTTTGCAGCAACATGGATGCAGCTGGAGGCCATTATCCTAAGCTAATTAATGCAGGAACAGGAAACCAAATACTGCCTATTTTCACTTATAAGTGGGACCTAAACACTGGGCAAACACAGACCTAAAGAAGGAAACAACAGGTCAGGTGGCGTGGCTCACATCTGTAAGCCCAGCATTTTGGGAGACCAATTGAGGTCAGTTGGGAGATCAATTTGGGTCAGTTGTTTGAGATCAGCCTGGCCAACATGATGAAACCTGTCTCTACCAAAAAATACAAAAATTAGCCAGGTGTGGTAGTGTGCACCTGTAGTCCCGGCTACTCATGAGCTCGAGAGGTGGAGGTTGCAGTGAGCTGTGATTGAGCCACTGCACTCCAGCCTTGGCAACAGAGTTAGACCCTGTCTCAAAAAAAAAAAAAAAAAAAGGAAACAAGAGACACTGGAGACTACTAGAGGGTAAAGGGAGTGAGGGGGCAAGGGCTGAAAAACTGTTGGGTACTGTGCTCACTACCTGGGTGACAGGATCATTCATATCCCAAACATCAGTATCACTCGATATACCCATGTAACAAACCTGTAAATGTATCCCCTGAATCTAAAAATCTAAAATAAAAGTTGAAAGTATAAAAAAAATCCAAATTAAAAAACAGGGGGAGATGATATTAATCAGAGATATCAATGTCATAAAACACAAAGAAAGGCTGGGGAAATGTGCCAGATTAAAAGCAGCAAAAGAGATAAGGCAATTAAATATAATACTTAATACTAGACCAACACTGTCACAGATGGGGAAGATGCTCTAATGGACATTACTGCATCAACTGACAAAACTGGAACACAAATGATAGGTTCAATAACAGTGTATCCTTCTTAAACTTATTAAAAGTAATAACTGTACCAGGATAAGGTAATAGCCCCATTCTTATAAAATTTACACCAAAAAATTTAAGGATAAGGTGCTGTGATATATCTAACTTATCTAATTTACATGCACCTGGCATAGGGGTGGGGGAGGAATGGCGGGGGCAGGGGCGGAGACAGAGAGAGAGAGGAAGCACAAATGATAAAGCAAAAGGAATCAAATATTAACAGGAGATGAATATGGGTAAAAACGTGTATGGATGCTCCTTGTACTGTTGCTATTTATTTATCTAGAAACAGGGTCTTCTCACCCTGTCACCCAGGCTGGAGTACAGTGAGGTGATCATGACCCACTGCAGCCTTGAGTAGGTGGGACTACAGATATGTGCCACCAGGCCTGGCTAATTTTTACTTTTTTTAATAGAGCTAGGGGTCTCACTATATTGTCCAGGCTGATCACAAACTCCTGACCTCAAACAATCCTCTCGCCTCAGCCTCCCAAGGCACTGGAATTACAGGTGTGACCCATCATGCCTGGCTCTTGTACTATTTTTATACTTGCTACTTTTCTGAAAGATTAAAATTATTTCTAAATAAAAAGTTCAAACAAAAATTATGATGTGCTGTTTTGGCATTTAAAGAGCTTTTGGTTTGGGCTGTTTCATAAATTCCTGGACCTCTAATATATGTGACTACTGCTGGAGAGACCTTTTGATCTAGAAGAAAGGGAGGGTTTGAGTTAAATTTTACAAAGGCTCCATCCAGTCAATCATACGCAGAAATGCCCTCATCGCCCATCTGGGAGTAACCTGCTCTCTCTGGTCCTAATCAATGCAAAAGCTAGTCCTATGGCAGGTCTTAGAAGCTTAGGAGATGGTTTGACTTCGTTTTAAATATAGGCGCCCCGTGTTTTTTAGTACCCAAGACTTTTGTTTAGTGAAAGTACTACTTTATTTTTAATGTTTTCTTTTGATGTGCACTTAAAACAAATTCAGACATCAAGAGTGTGTACTTTTTAATAGCAAAAACTTACTAAGGTTCATAACCCCTCTTAAAAAGAAACTCTTCCATTTTTAATTACGGCAAAACACTGTGAACCAATTTTAGGTCACAGACATTCACATACACAATTCTAATCATGAAAGCAGTGGGTGGTTTCTCTGCTTGCCTGGTGATGCTAAATAAGACCCTTATGAGTCCCATCAATCAAGGAGTAAAATCATTTTGGCTCTCATTATAGTTATATGAAGGCAATATTTTTATGTTTTAATTTAGAGACATGGCTCCAAATAGCATAAGGCTCAGTTAATATCCTGAAACAAGATTCTCCAACCTTGCAGATTTGTACTGGGAATGGCTTACAGCTGACTTTCTAAATAGAAAGCTACATTATTAATGACACCCCATAAGATCTCAGCTAAGCAGGAATGAGGCTGGTGGTAAAATTAAAATAAAATATTAATAACATTGACTTCAGCACAGTCAATAATCAGTTATCAAAACCTACTGCACTGCAGTGCAGGAGCCTATTTAATTTTTAGTTTTACTCAGTGCACACATCCATGATCACCAGGGGCCACTTGAACTGCTTTACAGGGCCGAGGTAACAAGACTTAACCATTACTAACAGGCTTTTTGCAGCTGCCAAAGAACTCAGGGTCAGAGATCGGGTCCATGAGGTATGATCGAATGATATTAGCCCGTAAACCTTTTGGTGCTTCATTGGTCATTTTCACTCCATTCTGCAGTACTGACACAGGGAAATTTGGAGATGGGTAACTTGTCAGCCACATTCGGAAATCTGGATGTGTTGACTCTGGGCTTAACTCCTATAAGAAAATAGATATAAAAGGGTAAATAAAAGCCAAAGCAAATCTCAACAGCATACATATGAAGGATGAGTTGGAAGGGAGAGGAAGCATTTTACAAAGTAGAAACGTAACTGCTGCAATTTTCAGCAAAAGCCTTAAAATCTGATTCTGCTTCTAAAAAAATATGCGTTGTTGAAAAGGCCCAGGGTGTTGTCATTCTCCTTGGTAACATTGACTCATATGACTATAAAGTTTACAAAAGTGTTATATAATTCAGAGTTGGTCAAAATAACTAAGACATTCCGAAAACTCTTGTATGTGCACTGATGTTGCTGAAATATTTACAGAAATAATTCTCTGCCCCAGAGATAGATTAAGCCTAATCCATTTTTCTTGCTGTAGCCAGGTTGTGCGAATAATCAAGGCACTCAGAGAAGTCAATATTAAGCCAAGCAGAGATTAGATGAGAGAGAATTTTAAAGGGTGAGAAAAACTCAGATAGTCTGAAACATCAAAACTTATCACTAACCACTATATTTATTCAAGGGGATGGTCACACCTGGACTGTGAAGGGTAACAGAACACTCAGCACCATCGCAAGGCCTTATGGGGCCTAGGAAAAATTATCATGGACTTTTGCCTCCCTTCGGGTCCAGTCCCACTTCCTACTGCTACCTTCCCCAGTCATCCATGTCAGTAGTATCTATATTTCTTGAAATGGCAAATCTATACTGGTAAAAAAAAAAAAAAACAAACCTGAGCATTCCTGTGGTGAAGGGGTGGATGAAGAAGAAAGCATAGGTGTCTATGTTTTTACATAACAGTATGGTAGGTGAAAGCATATTCTTTTTCTCCTAGCAGCTGCCCTATGGCCTAGTGACTTCAGTAACATGATTAACAGGACTCTGGTCCAATTCTTCAGGGACAGATTTCTCTCCTACAGGACTCTGTGATGGGTATATATGATATGATTCAACAGGTCATGAGAATGGTCTGGAGACGGAAGGAGCATAAGCAGACAAGCACAAATTTAAAACCTCTGATAGGCCAGGCAAGGTGACTCATGTCTGTAATCCCAGCAGTTTGGGAGGCCAAGGTGGGTGGATCACCTGAGCTCAGGAGTTCGAGACCAGTCCGACCAACATGGTGAAATCCTGCCTCTACTCAAAATACAAAAAATTAGCCGGCCATGGTGGCAGGCACCTGTAATCCCAGCTACTCAGGAGGCGGAGGCACCAGAATTACTTGAACCTGGGAGGCAGAGGTTGCAGTGAGCTGAGATCACGCCATTGCACTACTCCAGCCTGGGTGACAGAGTGAGACTTCACCTCAAAAACAAAACAAAACAAAACAAAACAAAACAAACAAACAAACAAACCACTTCTGATATAAGGCCTGAAGTATGAGGAGATGTTGTAAGGCAAATGATAAAAAAAAAACAGTTTTTCAGGCAAAAATTATATTCACTATGATGACCTATATTCTTAAGAAAGTGTGCTCAACCAATAAAAGTGAAAGTTCAAAAGGCTGGAGCAGGGAAGTCACAATGGAAAGTGGCTTGAGAAGAAACTTGAGAAGCAGGCCAAGATCCGGTCCTGAAGGGTGCTGTAGGTCATGTTGGGGGTTTGAACTTTGTCTTGCATGCCTTGGGAGGCCACTGAAAATTGTCAGGCAGTGAAGCAATATCCATTCACTAATTCAATAAGTATCTACTGATTGTATCCTATGGGTGTCACTGTTCATGGTGCTGGAGGGAAAGCAGAGGATACAACAGATAAAGGCAAAGTCATTGTCTTAATGGTGCTTACATTGTAGTGGGAGACACGGGCAGAACAAAGTGGCGCTAAGTGACATAAAGAAAAAACAAAGCCAGATGGGCGGACGGTTCAAGTTCTATCATCGCCCTGGTTATTTGGAAGGGAGTTAGGAATGGACTACAGTCATGGGTAATTCCAGAGGATTCATTTTCTCTGTGTTTGATGAGATCAAGCGCTAGGCTTTCTGTTTACTCAGTTGAGCTGCATGCAGTGTTTTTCCTGGAATTTCTGCCCACCAGAACAGCGATGTCCCATGACTCACTGCAAGGAGGGTGGGAGCAGTACCCTTCTGGTTTCAGATTTATCTACTGTGGCAGGGTAACTGGCCAAGTGGGAGAGAAGTGGGTGAAAGAAAAGTGACATTCTGAAATCTCTGAGCTTAGAGTGGCCACATGAATTTCACCTTGAACAGTCCTCCTTGGTTGCTTTAGGCCACTGTTAGAAAAAGTAAGTTAGTATATATCTACTCTGTGGTTTACTCTCCTCCTTGAGCCTGCTCCTCGAGACTGAGGATATTTCCATCTCACTGGATAAGCCCTGGTCCCTTTAAGAGGGATTTGCTCAGGGCTGGCAATGTGCTCACCTCTGTTCCTCCAGATCTGGTTCTCAATGTGAGCCCATCTCTCCTTAATCCTGCCAAGGCAGTAACCTGCAATCCCTCCAGATTTGAGAGGAACGGAGCTACCTGAATGTTATATACATTACTAATTAGATTCACAGAATACAATCTAATAAGTATAAACTTGCAAGTTTACCTCACAGACTTTCTCAAGGGTTGGCATCCAAGAGGTGGCAAGGTGACAATTCTGAAGAACCACCCATGTTCCTTCCTTGACAGCTTTTTCTAACATCTTCATAGCAATGGGCCCTTGGCCTTGACCAAGAGATAAAGAGCTAAGTTTTGATCCCCCATACCCCTGTGTACAAGAACAGTAAAGATGTTATTTAAAATCACATTTTAAGAAACATCAATAGTTATTTTTTAAAATGTTAACATTAACTGTACTAAAATTTAATTAGGTTGCATTTCTCCAAAAGTGAAACACATGCATCCCTAAAAAACTCTCATTGACCAGGAATCTTATAAACACTTAGATAAAAAGCAAGTCAATTCATGTAGGAAATAGTCATGGCAATACACGGAAAATTCTGTATAGTCTTCGGTTGTTGACAGAAGAAATAGAAAGAATAAATTAAATAGACTTTTAACATAAGGAGGAGATGAAAGGGACTGGCTGTCTTGCAGCAACTTCTAAAATCCAAACCTGAAAAGAAAACTATTAAGAGACAGATGAACTTGTCCTGTTTTCTCCAGATCTTTGAATAAGTATATTTTAATTTGGCTACTGTAAAAAGAGAATTTAAAAAATTGCCACTGATTCCATGTCAGTTTCTTTAGAGAATTCTGTGGGAATGTTTTCCTGTATTCAGTCTACTGTATTCCTACTCATCTATGGCTTCTGGGTCTCCTTTCTGGGGTAGTTATCACCAGCCTGCCCCTTTAGAAGAGGCCTGGGTATGGAAGAGTGGGATCTCAGCCCCTCCCGAATGCCCAACGCTTATTGTCATTTGCTGGCAGAAGCAGCAGAAAACAAAGCGGAGCTAGATCCTGCTGTTTCTGGGAGAAGAGCAGACAGCGAGTGAAGAGAATTCATGGAGCAGGACCCACATAGGAGCCAGAGAATAATCACATGTATAATGTGAGGAGAGATATAAAGAGTAACTAGGAAGGGCTCGAACAGTCACCAAGCTCGTGTTAATTAGGAGCAATGAGTTCTACATAAAAGTGAACACCTCTACCACTCCCACTGTACTCCTACCCACCGTTGCTCTTCCTGGACTTTCAATAGCCAGCCCCCTTACTATGACCTCCTTCCATTCTGCACCACTCAAATAAATTCTTCAGGTTCCAAATAGGATGAACTGTTTACATTACAGGTCAGATCATGTCAGTATGTTGCTTAAAACCCTACTCCTCCATCTTCCCATCTCACTCGATGTCCTTCATATAGCCTACAGAGACCCTACGTGATCTGGTCCTTCACATATCTCACACCTCATCTCCTCAATCACCAGAGCCAGGTTCCAGCACTTCTTTAATAAACAGTAAATGCTAAGCTAAGCCATCTATTCTTCTGTATATAAGAATTACAATCATGCAAGAAATATACAATTCAAAAATCCGGAGGAAATAGGACAAGTTCACCTATTTATAATTTTCTTTTCAGCTTTGGATTTTAGAAGTCGCTGCAAGACAGCCAGTCCTTTTATCTCCCCTTTAAGTTAAAATTCTTAAATTTTTCTGATGCTTTAAATCAATTTTTTTGGCCTTGTAAAGAGTATTTTGACCTCTCAGCTATGCGGCCTTTGAGGAGCTACTCAACCTCTCCATACTTTATAGTGTTCCCACATGTAAAACAGAGATGCCACCATCCACCTTATGCGGTTTTAGTAAAAATTAAAAGAGCAACCATATAAAACAAGGTCTAGCAAAGTCAACAGTATACATTAGGCACTCAATGCAAGTGGTGGTGGTGGTTTTAGAAATATCAGTAGAATTACCGCATCCTGTTGTTTTAATTGTACCAAATCAGAAAAAATTTCAACTCAGGAAATGTCCAATCAGCTGTTTATCATCATTTTCTTGTTCTAGATCTTATAATGTGAGAACATTTTTACGGAATTCATTTGAATATTTTTTAAAGACAAGGCATGTAAATAGTAGAACATATTTTAATCTAATACAGTGACCATAATGTACAATTGTTCGAGAAAGTCAAAGAAGGTCCCCCTTTAAAGAGTGGCAGAGAGGTGGGATCAGAAAAGATTTACCCCTGTGGTCACTGTCTAGACTTGAATTTATTAAATCAACCCAAGTTCATACACTGGTGTAAACAATGCCAAAGAGTTCCCTGTCCCCCCACCCCAAATAAAAGCAAATGCCCCTTAAATCCCAATTCTAGTTTTAGTTAAATTTTAATTTGGATAAGGAGGTCTTTTTAACATCAGTGCTGCCATTTAAGTATAGTTTTCTTGGGATTCTGTCAACCTCTGGACCCTTAAGCCTTTCAAAGGCTCAGTGACAAACTTCTACCTTTTCCTCATCCTTAAGATTCCAATTATAAGCAAGTATTGCTTTTTAAAAGTAATACCCAATAACACCATCTATTGTAAGGTACCTGGTCATCAGCAAATTTTAGAAGGGCAGCCATGGGATCTGCTCCAGGAGAGAGCACGAAAATCAGTGGTGCACAGCAGTTACTATCTCCAAATGCCTTGGCTAAATCAAAGGGGGGTGGTTCAATGAATGCACGCCCCAATCTGTTGATTATAAATTCCTGCAACATTGGAATAACCTAGAAAGAGACAAGAATATATTTGGAAGAATATTAAAAATCTGCCTAAAACCATTAAAAGTTTAGATTCAAAGGTGTTTTAAAACAAAGTACTCTAACTCTATGAGTTTAGGTATTCATTAATGGGGGGTAGTCCAAGGCATCAACATTCATATAAATGCCACTGAGATAGGAAATATTATCAAATATTTAGATAATAAAAGGTTGGTGTAATTGACACAAATATTCAAAGGCTTTTTTTCCCTCTTGAAACGAATGTCCAAGACAAAGCAGTTGAAGAAGAAACCTGAACTCTTAAGTTATAAAACACTAATTATGTTTTAAAAGTTCACAACTCAAAGGTAGAAATTTTAGTGTAAGTTACGCAAAATTTCTCACACATCAAGAAATAATTGATGTCAGTGGGGAAAAGAACAAGGAAAGGAAGAGCTCTGTGCAAGAGAAATAAGCCATGCACCCAAGAAACCAAGTAAAACCATGTTGTATAGACTTTCTGATAGCATGCCTGAGAATTTTCTGGGAGCCTGTTTGAGAAACGCAGAACTCTGCAGCTTGGTGTCTCTGCTAATTGGTCCTTTTCAGGCCTAACACGGGAGTGGAATTGCATTAATCAGTGTGACTGATGTACAGCCTTCAGGTACAACATTCCTGCTTTCTGAAGAAGGGTCTATATCAAGCCACTTATGAGGATCCACCCTCGTGACCCACACACCTCCCATTAGGCCTCGCCTCCCAACACCACATTTGGGATTAAATTTCAAGGTGAGTTTTGGTGGGGACAAACTCAAAGCACACCAATAATTAAACAAACTGGGTTCATCATGTTGTCTACCTGTATACTTGCAGCTGCTATTTATTTTCAAAGTGAATAAAAATTCCAATCATGGCAAGTGGATGTGCACTAGAAGATCTATAGTTATTACTCTACAGTAGCCACTTTAAAGAAGTTATTTGGTTTTTCAATACTCTAACACAAAACTGTTAATTCAGCTTGGTTGTTTTCTACAGCAAAGCAAGGAAGACCTAAAAATGTTTATCCCTGAACAGGGGATTAAATGCTATATTAGTAAAATGTAAGGGATCTTTTGCAACTTCACTTTTCAAGGACGCATCTGCAATGCTTCTGATAAAGTCAAGCAGGGGACATTGTCACCTGGCCCCCATGTTCATGCCTCACATCAAACAAATATTTTGACACCTTCATCAAGTATGGCAAAAATTGAAACAGTGTTGTTAATGACTCAGCATAAAACTATTTCATTTTCCTGGAGAAAAATCAATTGATACCTATTTTCACTCATAAAAAAAAAACTCTAAGTGAAAGGGAAAAGTAAATCTAGGAACAAAATACAGGAGAAAATGTGGGAAAGAAGAATGCACTCGTGTCTCAATTTTCTCCTTTGCTTTTTTCAAATCTATACTCCCTTTACTATTATGCTTTTCTTTTCCCATATCCAGTACTGTGCTGACAAAACAAACTGAATGAGTTGAAAAATGAGTTGCTATAAAGTCAAGACACCCTCTGGGTGTCTGCTTCCCCTTTGACCTTCTGCCATGCTGTGACATTGCACAAAAGCCCTCACCAGAAGCTAAGCAGATGCTGGTGCCATGCTTCTTGCACTTTTCAGCCTGTACAATCATGAGTTACTAATCTCTCTTCTGTGTAAATCACGAAGCCTTAGGTTGTCTGTTACAGCAACACAAAACAGACTAAGAAAATTGTCTAGTTTCAATTTGTCTTCTAACTATTAACTACCAAATGTATGCTTTTTCCTGCTCTGAAATATATACATATGCACAAAAATTGTCATAAATATTTGTCGTTCATTTCTTAATCACAAACTCTTGCAAATGAATTGATTCCCCCTTCACAGAATATTGTGAACACTACCTTACAGTTTAAAACTAAACTCCTAGTAGACAAGCGGCTATGAGGGCATACCAATTTCAGAAGGGAACAGTGCTATCTTGAGAGAAGGAGTAATGGAAAGATTTTTTGAAGGCTCCAGGATCACCCTGACTGAATAGCTGCTCAGATACAAGAATGGAATTGTGTGTATATACAGCACACCAAATGAGAACTCCACCAGCCTGCAACTTTTCTCAACTTGAAACAAACTGCAGGAGCAATGTGCAGGTGCCAAGTATCTCAAAAAGGTGGTCTACTCTGGAAAACACTGCAAGTATCTCCAAACTTTGACTTTATAGTGTACGGAACATTTATTTACACAAGATCTGTAAGTAAAAATACTTGACATGTCACAATGCCTTTTAAAAAGTGTCAGTCCCAGTGCATGTGTGACTGAGGGACTGAGGGGGTTAGGGTAGGGAGCTGAGAGCCAATGGAGGAATATCTATGTTAGAGATGAGAGTTTTTTAACCCCTCCCAATATTTCTCTAAATTCATTCAAATATGGAAAAGGTATAGATGCACAACAACACATTTATTGATGCCTGATAGCATGGACCGACCTAACAGGATGACTTAAATACTGTTTGTGCACAATAAACATCTGTTGAATGAATACATTGATAAAAAGCTTGGGATGCCTATTTCTGTGAAGGTGGGGTTCTAATTACAAATACGTAAAACAAAAATCACAGGATAATTAATTCATCTATACATAAAGTTTCATTTATAGGTAAGTTATTTTATGTTTCAGGTTTTTTTTTTTTTTTTTTTTTTTCCTTCTTTAAAATCTGTATAAATTTCAGCCAGGCACAGTGGTTCAGGCCTGTGATCCCAGCACTTTGGGAGCCTGAGGTGGGCAGATCCACCTGAGGAATTCAAGACCAGCCTGACAACATGGTGAAACCCCAACTCTACTAAAAATACAAAAAAATTAGCCAAGTGTGGTGGCGCATGCCTGTAATCCCAGCTATTTGGGAAGCTGAGGCATCCCAACTATTGCTTGAACCTGGGAGGCAGAGATTGTTAGTGAGCCAAGATTGTGCCATTTCACTCCAGCCTGAGCAACAACAGAGAAACTCCGTCTCAAAAAAAATTTAAAAAATTATCTCAGCTACCCAGGAGGCCAAGACATGAGAATCGCTTGAACCCAGGAGATGGAGATTGCAGTGAGAGGAGATGGTGTCACTTCACTCCAGCCTGGGGGAAAGAGGGACTCTGTCTCAAAACAAAAACAAAAAAACAAAAACTTTGTATAAATTTATGGGGTGCAAGCGTAATTTTTTTTATGTGCATAGATTGTGTTGTGGTGAAGTCAGGGCTTTTAGGGTATCTGTTGCCCAGATAATGTCTACTGTACCCCTTAAGTAATCTCTGGTCATCCACTCCGGCACCCCCTTTACCCGTCTGAGTCTCCACTGTTTATCATTCTACACTCTATATCCGGATATACACGTTATTTAACTCTTACTCATAAGTGAGAACATTCAGTATTTGTCTTCTGTGCCTGAGTTATTTTACATAAGATAAATATTTCAGATACTTTGAATGATCACAGATGTCAAACTTATTGCAGGAAGATGAAAAATATCCTAATTGTCTGTCCCAGGCCTTGGTCTTGCCCTTTTGCTTATTATCATTTTCCTATAGCTGGTCTTTTCTCACTAGATTAAAAAAACAAAAAACAAAAAAACCCACTTTTTTCATAATCTGTTTCCTCCCAAGGCTAACTTCACAAAATTATAGTTTTGCAAACAAAATAAAAAGAGCACGGGAACTGCATGGTTCTACTTGTAGTAAGTTTCAATTATAAATGGCCTCACTTCAGTGAGTGGTTCAAACTGGTGTTAGTCACAAATGTGTCTGGCAGAGTGAAGTGATTCTTCTGTCAGCACTGGAGGATCTAGGTGGGGTGCTCACCTGAGAGTGATCAGAGACAAACTGCAGTGTTGCAGTCGTAATATTAAAGCTGAACAAAACTTACTTGCTCTCAAGACTGAACTGTAACTCCCCTGGTAAAGGAAGCTGTGTAAGCTATTGGGCTTGCAAGACAACAGAATTGGGTTTGCCTCTTCAATCTGATTATGCCAGCATTAGGTTTGTAAAACGAAATCTGTCAGTATCAAAAAATTACAGACTAATCTAGGCAACCATCTTCCCAAAGGCAGGAAAGAAGTTTGTGGTCTTCTATGTATGTTTTGCTATTTATTGCAAGTTCCTACCGGATTTATCTGAGGTCAGAGAAACATACTAACTTATATTTGACAAGTTTCTTATTGAAAGCTGATTAATGTGCTGTTTGTTTACCATTTAGAAGATAGAACTGTGGCCCAAAGCTCTTCATTTTGTAAATGGACCCAAAACGTTCTGCACCTCAGTATTTAACCATTTGATATGTTTCTTTTGTCAATAAAACACTTTAAACTATTACATTCTAAAGGAAAGTGTAAGCCCATCTCATTTTTTTTTTTTTTTTTTTTTTTTACTGGTGATTTAGTGAGAATCTTTGTATTTTTCCAAACTGGAGCAGCGGAATTGTGTTTCAAAAGTTCACAACTCAAAAGTAGAAATTTAAGTGTAAGTTAGGCAAAATTTCCCACAACATCAAGAAAGAACTGATGTCAGTATGGAAATCATTTTTGTGGCTTCTTACCACTGAGTGGGGCTGGTTTTGAAGGGAGAGGGGGAAAAGGAGACCCCCCTAAAATTGAGCTCATGGAACATACTATAAACTAGAGATCAATTAATTGCTGATTTTCCTGGATATCTGTGAATATACAGATTATCTCTTAGGGATGACAAATAAATAAACCCTTACAGAGTACTAGCTTAGATATTAGCCCCCACAGCACTGTTCCTTACCCTGGTATGCTACTACCATTCTTCTTTGGAAAACCATTTTTTAAAAAAAGCATAATAGCCACGTATCATTTTATCATATATAGATTCCAAAATCATAATTTCACCACTAGAAATTAGAATATCTGGTTGTAATCCCAGCACTTTGGGAGGCTGAGGCAGGTGGATCACGAGGTCAAGAGATCGAGACCATCCTGGTCAACATGGTGAAACCCTGTCTCTACTAAAAATACAAAAAATCAGCTGGGCATGGTGGCACGTGCCTGTAATCCCAGCTACTCAGGAGGCTGAGGCAGGAGAATTGCCTGAACCCAGGAGGCAGAGGTTGCGGTGAGCCGAGATCGCACCGTTGCACTCCAGCCTGGGTAACAAGAGCGAAACTCCATCTCAAAAAAAAAAAAAAGAAATTAGAGTATCTGGTAACAGTAAAATTAAAGGGTTTGAAGTTGCTGGATAATATAAGGGCATACTAACAACAATTACTTTTTATTACAGATATAGGTGTGGAGGTGTTGCTAATGGTACCTAGTTAATTGTAACACTTAGGATAAACTGAGTTTAGCTGTATTGGCAAACAATTTCCAAACTGCAGAGGCTTAACACATGAAAACTTACTTCTCGTTCCTGCAAGGTCATCTGATTCTTGAGGCAACTAAATCTCCATGCATTGACTCAGCAGTCAAGCCTGCTTACAGTGCTTAAACAGCAGCAATATGTGATTTCACTATTTTGATGTCAGGAAGAGCACCTCGGAGAATCTCACCCTGGCGGTTAACTGCTTCTAAGCTAACACTTCTGCTCACATTTTATTGGTCAAAGTAAGATATGTGGCCACCATCCTCCCACTTCAAGTGTGCACAGGAGAGGAGAACCAGAAATATTGGTGAGCAGTATTGTCTACATACTTATCTATATATTCAAGTAAAATTGGGAGACTGTAGAGGAGATTTGTAAATATACATGAAGACGTTACAAGACAGAGGGCTAAAGTATTAGGCAACGTAGCTGAGAGAAGTATAAAACCGTTAAGTTTAACCTCCACGGATTTAAAAACAAACAAAAAACATAAAAACCAACCTGCCCCCCCCCAAAAAAACCTCAGTTTGACTATATAACTCCCACCCTCCCTCAAACATACTTTAAAAAGAGAGTGAATGTGAAAAGTGATATTTAATTGTATTGACAGCTCCATGTATTTTCAGATTAAAGTGTCAAATTTTAAAAAATATAAAACAAGGGGAAAATATTTGCAGATGAAAGTGCTGCAATTGGGAAATGGCTCATTAATCACTTTTAACTTAATATAAAACATGAACATATATATTTTTAATATTGAGGAGGAAGGTCAGTGGTACATCCAGAGCCATTTTAGTATAACAATCTTTATTTAGCTTAGAAAACACAGTGAAAAACTGAAAATTTTAATAAAATGTTTTAGAGTAAGAAGCCATAATAAACAAGAGTGTGAAGCATCTCAAATTCTCCCATCTTTAATACATGAAGTGAAAACTTGTGAGGCTTAACACTAGTTTTCATGGAGATTCAATTTTTTAAAAGGGCTACCAAGCGGTGGGGCTATGTTTCGCCAGGTTCATAATGAATGCTAAACCACTATAGTTACTTCCAGCATCTGACAGCAAGGTAGCAGAGTCACTTTCATGGACCCTCGGTACTTCAAGGGCCCCTTTCTCCATTAAAAAAAATTAAAATTAAATTTTACAACTGTTTTGATATAAAGACAGATATAACACACCCTGGATTATATTCTTCCGATTTTAAAAGAAATTACAATATTTTCACAGACCCCCAGAAGTATTCTGGTTCTCAAGCAATGTGCCTCCTGTGCCTAATGGATACTTGGGTCTTGGCTAACAGTAATGGACTGCCACATTATGCAAGAATTACATGTGTTCAGTGAACAGAGTAGGGCTCATAGAGGAAAAAATGCTTCTACCCCATATTATCACCAATGTGTATTTTTAAAAAATTAATATATAGCTTTGACTAAGTTCTGCTTTATTTATTTTTTTGTGTATGGAGACATTGTCTCCTATTGCTTAACAGCTGAAACTGAATATAAGTTTTGAAATATTGGTGTCGAACTTTTATTTGAGTGGTAATAATGGACAACTAGGATATTTTCTCAATTTTTTCCAATATAGCTAATTTATATATATATATATGTATATATATGTGTATATATATATATGTGTGTGTGTGTATATATATATATTTGAGATGGAGTCTCACTTTGTCGCCAGGCTGGAGTACAGTGGCGCAATATTGGCTCACTGCAACCTCCGCCTCCTAGGTTCAAGTGATTCTCCTGCCTCAGCATCCCGAGTAGCAGGGACTACAGGTGCCCGCCGCCATGCCCATCTAATTTTTGTATTTTTAGTAGAGACGGGGTTAAACCATGTTGGGCAGGATGATCTCAAACTCCTGACCTCAAGTGATCCGAAGTGCTGGGATTACAGGTGTGAGCCACTATGCCTGACCTGCTAATGTCTACTTTTTTTTTTTTTTTTTTTAGAGTATATCGATATCTTTGTGAATATCAGCCAATATTCTTAGGTGAATTTTTTAATCTAATACAAATGAGGATGTCAATGAGTATTGACATTTGCTGATATAACAGGTCTGCTGATTTGTTATATATTAAAGAAGTTAAAAGTAACAATATTGATATTTTCCTTTGTCAATAATGATGAATGTCTTAAATTCAAATTCCAACAAAAACTACATATAATGATAGCATTTGAGAAGTCCAGAGATTCTAGTCTATCAGCTTGATGTTAACATCACTGACTAATTTCACCCAGTAATAAGAGTAAAAATGAGACTACAAATATGTAAAGGGACTAGATTGTGAGTACTGAGAACCATAAATTAAAAATAATCACAAAATAAAATTATAAAACATAATCCAATTAGTTGCTAATTTAGCATGGTCTTAGTAAATAAACAAACTTTTCGAAACAACATCTGCATTAGAAGGAAGTGGGATTATTTTCTGCAGGATCCTCCACCTCCCCCATGATTACATAAAGAAACAAATTTGGATGGACTGAGCAGGCATAAAGCTTTGGAATCGTTGAGCTGTTTTCAAAGCCCACATTTACCTTGTCTGGCCTCAAGCAACGAATAATAAGCATCCTCTGAAACTCATTTACTTTATCTTCCCATTCTTCAGGGAAAACCTCATGGTGTGGTTCCTAAAATTACAGTGTAAATAATTCAGCGTTATTTTGGAGATCATAAAGAGAACAGTATTTTCACTTATAAACCAACTTTTAGAAAAAAAAAATATAAATGAAATCAGGAATACTTGCGTAAAAGTGTAAAGTTGGGAGGTGGTTATAAAATAATGAGAAGAAAAGTTAATATACTTCAAAGGAATCAAGCAAGGACATGAACTAAGCAGGTTAATGTCAACATGAACCCTAATAAAAAGACAAAATGATCCCTATTATGAAAACAGTAAATGTGCATATGCTATTATTTTCCCTTTATTTCTCCAAGGCTCTTTTCTTTTTTTTGAGACAGAGTCTTGCTGTATCGCCCAGGCTGGAGAACAGTGGCGTGATCTTGGCTCACTGTAACCTCTGCCTCCTGGGTTCAAGCAATTCTCCTGCCTCAGCCTCCCGAGTAAGTGAGATTACAGTGGTGCACCACCATGCCCAGCTAATTTTTTGTATTTTTAGTAGAGATGGGGTTTCGCTATGTTGGCCAGGCTGGTCTTGAACGCCTGGCCTCAGGTGATCCACACACCTCAGCCTCCCAAATTGCTGGGATTACAGGCAAGAGCCACTGCTCTCGGCTGCAACAAAGACATTTCTAAAAACCTACCTACTTCTCTCATCATCTATTTACCAAAATAAATAAATATGTCAAAACAAGTAAAAAGGGCATTGTACTGAAATTTATTATTTCTTGTTTTGAACAATCTTTAAAAATTATTTTCAGTAAAGGGAGACTTGAGAATGTGTGTAATGAAGAAGCCAATCGAGAGCGATTACAAAATCATAAGAAGAGAGGCATCAGGATAGCAGCAGGAGGGGTAAACCTTGGGAGGAAGAAAAGGAGACGTGTACCTGTGAAACTTTAGGAAAAGCTATGTGGTATTTCAAATTAGAAATCTTCAGGCTTCAGTATAGTAATAAAATTTTAATTTCAAATTAGTTGACGTACTTACAACACATATTTGTTTCTAGAAAGCATTTTTATTACTAACAAGAAAAAATCCAAGAGATCACTTCCAAATATTTGAATTCATGTGAAGACATAATCTCATTATTATTTACTTTTCAAATAAAATATTTTTACAATATTTTATTTGAAAAATAAAACAAACATATTTCCATCAAAAACAAAAACAAAACAAAACAAAACAAAATCTCATTATCACATATAATACAACAAGTAGGTAACAAAATAAAATATAGGTTAACCAAACAAAACATGCTCTCCGCATAGCTAGCTTTCTTTCCTCCAACCTCTCCCAAGCAGAGCTCTTGCATGTTAAACTCATGGAAAGCAGGAAGTCAAGACAGTAGAAACAAAGGAACAAAAAAAGTTAACTAGGAATTGGAAAAATAATAGCCCTTGCACTGAAGAAAAATTGAGAGAAAGCAACAAATACTATATATCCCATATGAGGAACTATGAATATTATATCTGTGTCAATTATAATACTCCCCAGTTAGCAAAACAAGGTCTCATGAAAATTATTTTAGAAATACTGTATAAGCTTTTTCCTTTTCTCAAATGACAAAAAAAAAAAGAACCAAAAATTGTATTAGCTTGTATCCTGCATTCAGAAAATCTGAACGACAGCTGTTTCATAAACTTTAACTCATCTGCTATTAGGATTGCCAAAATCCACACTAATAATGAATAAAAACCTGGCATGGAAATTCAACAAAAATATTTTCAAGAACCACGCAGCATTCTTGCATCTTAATACTTTTCAAGGAGTTTGAATGGAAGTTCAAATAGAGCCACTGACTTAAAAGGTGGGATAACATAACTCAAAGCTTGCACTCTAACATGTGACCGGTTTTTCAAAGCTTATTTAAACCTTGTTTTATGAAAAGATAAGTTATTTAACATCCTTTTCTCCATTTAAAAACATAGGAATAAGCAAGAGGGTTAAAACATACCAAACTATCATATACTTTCTTCCATCCATCCTTTAAGCGCATAAACTCTCTACGAATGGTTTTAAAGGCAGGCAAATCATCTAATCGACATATTTCATCCCAGGATTTTTGAGGAAGCCATGTACAAGGGTTGGCATGAGGATTATCCAGTCCAATGCCACCAGTTAGCAGAAATCTCCACTCCGCTTTATTAATCTTTGGAAAACAAGGCAGCAGGAAGAGCCAGAAATGAGTTCATCATAAACTAGTAAGCTTATGATCACTATATTAAAGAGTGTTGACTTGCAAGTTTCAGATGTGGTCTCTGAATTTCTATAGCTCGTGATATAGCTCAGTATTTATTCATAAGAAACCAATATACTCATTAAAGCAGTTTTCAAAATGGCTCCATTTTGGATAGCTACTTTTTTACAATTTTTCCTCCAGAATTACTTGTCTAAATGTGAAAATCTGAATATATTCTATTCAAATACACGTTTTCCAATATGACTGCCTAGAGTCCTACTGGCTATAGAAATTGTAGAAAGACAGAAACCCATCAATGTGCCATGTTTTCAATTATTCTCCATAAAGTATAATGAATTACTGCTATACAATTTTTGCAAGAAATGCAAGAGTAAAGTCTTTATTTCTTCAGAATTCAACCGATACATCACCATATGAAATCCATAAATCTTAAACATGTAAGTGTATAAAATAGTGACTTTACACAGATTTTAGTAACTTGCACAAGTCTTTAAAAACATTTAGACTACTTGGTGTAAATGTATCAATATTAAATAAATTTATATACATAGCTGTATGAAAATCTAATGCGATTGATTTATTTTAAAATAAAATGTACAAAAGTTCATATATTTATATATATGCATAGCTGTATGAAATTTATATGCAAAGCTGTATGAAAATCTAATACAATCAGTTCATTTTATGTCTCACTTATTGTATGTTTTATTTAAATCTCGCTTCTTGGAAATTTATTCTCCTGATAACATCTTACCTAAACTGTAATAATAAACAGGATTATTGTTTAATTACTTACAATCTTTTTATATATATTACCATATAAATCAGTAAATTAATGAATCAGTGTTATTAAGGGTTTTTTTTCTTAAAAATGGAAACAGTACTAACCGCCTGCTCATGCAGCAGTAGATTTACAGTTAGACAAAAGGAAAAAAGCAGCTTATCCTTTTCAAACAGTGATCGGCAGACATTAACATACAGTGAATAGGTAAAGTGATCCTTGAGAATCTGAAGCCTAAGGGTCAACAGAAAATAAAGGAAATAAATAAAAATATACTTTAAAGATAATGCTCTTAAGAAAAGACATTGTACACCATTTACATGTATGTTCTTCCGATAAACTTTATGGTCAAGTACCCCCAAAACAATCAAGAATCCTCATTAACTGGATGCAACAATTTGAGAGCTACACAATGTAGAAACACTTCAGTCCAATTGCATTTTACTGTCGACTGAATTGTTTTTTTAAACTTAATCTTCCTCTTGGAAAAAAGTCAGTGGATGGTGCATTAATCTTTTAGATTAAAAAGTTTACAGACTGTTTTAATCTAGAAAGCATTTCTGGGGGTAAAATTTGACCACTTTATAACAAATAATTTCAAATGTTTTATATATTAAATAGTCTAAAATTAGTAGCTTCATTAAACTTAGTATTGTGCTACTTGTAAATTCATGAAAGCTGAAGAAATCACAAAACTTGACAAACATTTTTATTTGCTAGAGACAAAACATGAAAATATGAATAATCACAATATTTCCTTTTTATTATTTATTTCTGAGACAAGAGTCTCACTCTGTTACCCAGGTTGGAGTGCAGTGACTTAATCTTGGCTTACTGCAACCTCCGCTTCCTGGGCTCAAGCCAACCTCTTGCCTCAGCCTCCCCAGTAGCTGGAACTACAGGTGTGTACCACCACACCTGGCTAATTTTTGTATTTTTTGTAGAGACAGACTTTCACTATGTTGCCCAGGCTGGTCTCAAACTCCTGACCTCAAGTGATCTGCCCACCTTAGCCTCCCAAAGTCCTGGGATTACAGACATGAGCCACCACACCCAGCCACAATATTTCCAACAACTTCCTATTATAGTAAGTGGTAACTTGTGATCTGTATTCATAATAATTCTTAATAACAACATAACACTTTAAGTATTTTCCATTAATTATCACATAAGGAAATAAATTATCACTGAATCAAATTTAAAAAATTTTTTTATCACATGGGTTATAGTAGTTATAACAGAAATGAAGAGTTGGCTGTAAACATTTTTAGAGAGGTAATGATTGACATGGATTCCCCAAACATTCCTAGCAGATCATATCTGAGGGAAAAATCAGCATAGTTTGATCATGATTAAGCAAAATTACATTGCGGGTTCTTAATGTTTCTAGGAAAAAAGAGTCTACTTGTATGACTAGATCTTGGCAATGTCCTGACTGATATTCTAGGTTGTCAATCATCCTAGCTCTTTTTTTTCCATTTTTCCTTACCTGCCTATTTTCTTAACTATTTTAACCCCTGCAGCATTCCCATAAAGAGAATTACAACAAATTGATATATCTTATTTTTAATTGGGAACTTCAAAAAAGGTTTTTGTAGAGAAAGCCTTGGCAGGGGTTGCTAAAATACAGTTGAATTCTTAGATTTAAAATAAACAAACTATTTCTGTCCCCATTATTATGCTAATAGGTTGCCTTTTCATGTATGGCACTGAATTTGTCTCACTTGTAGCAGTACTATACAATTAATACAGGGCGAGTCACATTTGGTCTTTCTAGAATAAAAAATATTTTCTGTACTTTAAGACAAGTCTCTTCTTGCAGACAGAAAGATTAAAGGAAAAATTATAAAGGTTAATCATAAGTTCAGGTTCAGTCACTAGTAAAAATGGAGACATAATATGATATTTTAATAACCTTTTAAGGTGAAAGAGAAGATTAAAATGATCATTCTCAATGCTGGGTCTCTGATTGAGTTGTGTGTTTGAATAATCTTCCAGGAAAGGAATTTATATCAGGAATCTGCAAGAAGTGAACACCTTTGTCCTAATTTTGGGATTCCAGCCTAAGAAAATATCAGTGATGCAGACATTTATCTTTACTGCAGCATTACTTACAATACAAAAGCTGGAGACTACTTAGAAGCATTTGTTTGTTTTTAAGACAGCATCACACCCTGTCATTCAGGCTGGATTGCAGTGGGACAATCATAATTCACTGTAGCCTAGGACTCCTATGCTCAAGTGGTCCTCCCGCTTCAGCCTCCTGAGTAGCTGGGACTACAAGTGCATGTCACCACACCGGGCTAATTTTTCTATTTTTTTGTAGAGACAGGAATTTACTATGTCACCCAAGCTGGTCTTGAATCCCTGGGCTCAACCAATCTGCAAACCTCAGCTTCCCAAAGTGCGGGGATTACAGGTGTGAGCCACCCCACCCAGCCAGAAGTCTTATAATATGAAAATTATGGTACATTCATACAATGGTATGTATATTGTGCAACTCCTAAAAATTATGTTTTAGAAGAATACTTAATAACACGAGAAAATTGTCTTGATGGAAGTGGAAGAAAACTGCGTAATTATCAAACTGCCTTTGCAAAATTATGACAGTAAGAGAAATCTGACATAGCTGACTCCATCTTGCTTCTAGCCTCCAAGTCTGGCTGTCTTGGTTCACTCCATGCCCAGGAATGAACCAAGACAGCCAGCCTTTGGAAGAAATTTAGTTTTCCTTGCTGAGTCCCTAAGATCGCATCTCCAACCAATCAGCATGCCCTCTTCCCTGACGCCCTGCCCACCAAACTATCCGTGAAAAGCCCTAGCCTCTGGATTTTCAAGAGATTAATTTAAGTAATAATTCCATCTTCTGTGTGACGTGGCCAGCTTCACATCAGTTAAACTCTTTCTTTACGACAATGCCAGGGTCTCAGTGTGCTGATTTTGTATGTGCAGTAGGCAGGAAGAACCCATTGGGTGGTTAACAATTACACACATATGCATATTTGTACAGCAATAGATCGATTCCAAGATATTTAACAAAACTATATCCTAGTTAGATTTTGTTTCTATATTTATGTTATTTTTTTTAGTTTGTTGGCTACATAAAGTTATTTATTCTGTTACATAAATTCTATTGCATTAAAATCTTATAAATAACAGATGATCCAAGTTACTATGGGAATTGCACAGCATATACCATACTAGTCATAACAAAATATATGCTTGGTGTCATACTTAATAATAATTATAAATAATCACTACCAGAAGACAAACAAGAATGAAATACATTTATATTCCTAAAGGGAAATAAGAGGTAATTTTAGACCAATATTAAGATTCTAAAACAGGCCGGGCGTGGTGGCTCATGCCTGCAATCCTAGCACTTTGGAAGGCTAAGGCAGGCAGATCACCTGAGGTCAGGAGTTCAAGATTGGCCTGGCCAACATGATGAAACCCCGTCTCTACTAAAATATAAAAATTAGCTGCATGATGGCAGGTGCCTGTAATCATGGAAGGCTGAGATGGGAGAATTGCTTGAATCCGGGAGATGGTGGTTGCAGTGAGCTGAGATCGTGCCACTTTGCACTCTAGCCTGGGCGGGTGAGTGAGACTCTACGTCAAAAAAAAAAAAAAAAAAAAAAAAGATTTTAAAATGATCAGGTTGGCTAGTGTCAATAGTCAAATGTTTTTGGTAGAATCACATGCTTTTGGTAGAGCATAGAATAGTCCACTCAATTCTACTATGCTTTTGGTAGAGCATGGTCCAATAACTCCCTGAAGTTTACCAGTTATTTGATGTTTTATTAATGGTTGGCAGAAAAACAAATCATTCCCATGAGAACTCATTCTCTTTTCAATTTCTGATTTGGGAGCTAACTTCTTAATTGGAAACTCTTGGTTTAACAACAAAAAAGATTAAACAGAACTGGTCAGTTTTTCTCTTGGTACAATGCTTTAGAAAACTATTGTCAGTATTTACTAAAAGGGAATATATGCATGCCCTGTGATAATCAGTTTCATTCCTGGATATACACCCACCAAAGACATGTATGTATCAGCACCAAAAGCCATGTACAGAATGATCAAGGAAGCAAAATTTCATCATAGCCCCAAGTTGGAAGATACCCAAATATGCTCAATAGAAGAATGGATCAATGATTTGTATTACAGTGTTAGGACAAGTAAAAATTAAAAATAAGAGACTTGATCCTTTCTGCTGAAAATAAGGAAAGAGATTTCCCTTCCCTCCTTTTTTTCTTAATTTAATTTAGAAAAGCCAAAATTGTAAGTACTTTTTCCTCTCTTTGAAATGTATATAAACCCTTTTGAAAATTTTTGTCAGTTTTATGACCCAGTAATGTGTTTCTTAAAGACCCAGATGCCATTTCTTTGAAATGTAAACACCAAGGGAGATGGCCCACCTGCCTCCAAGTCACTGCAGAAGGGTAGGAGCCTAACTTCAGTTTAGCTTATTTCAAGTTTCAAAACTACCTCTTGTCATATAGGTACGAAAAGTTTGGTTTTCCTCTGGATAAAGCCAATTTGCTAACAAAGATGGTCACTTCGATCGCCAAGTAAAGTTAGGATGAACTAAGTGTGATGTAATGGGTTGTATCTGCTTCGGTAATTAAGGGGGTGAGATTCCTCTCTGACTGCAATCTCTTTGCAATTGCCTGCGACTTGTATCACATTCTGTTTAACGTTTATTCAACAATAAAACTGTTTTCTTTTGCTACAGCCTTTGAGGAGAGAGTTTCTGGGCTGGGAGAAGATGTAGTTTTTAATTATACTTCCCCAACAATAGAAAACTAACAATTAAAGTAAGCAAATGCTGCACTAGACAAAACAATGTGCATTAATTTCACAAGCATGATGTTGAGGGCGAGATGTAAGACACAAGCACACGGTGTGTGATTCTATTTATAAAGTTCTAAAACTGGCAAAAACTATAACCTGCAGTGTTGGAAGTCAGGACAGTGGTCTCCCTGGGGCAAAGGGTTAGTGATCAGAAGGGGACACTTCTGAGTCGTTGGTAACATTCTGTGCATTGAGTTGGGTGCCAATTATACAAGTTTACTCACTTACCGGCAAATACTTCTGATTTCTGCACGTTTCTTCATGTGTATTGATAACTTCAATAAAAGGTTAAAATACATTTTCTCTATTTACCTTTTGGTCCCAGAATTATACTTTTAGTATTACTGAAATATACATATGGTTTTCATTGTTTCAAAATAAAAGAAGTTTAACTAAAAAGAAAATGCCACATTTTGTTTTCTAAATTTCATCTGAATCACTCATCTGGGTAAAAAGGATTTGCTTTTCCTTATATCTTAAGGGACAAAAGCACAGTAATGAAGAAACAAAGTCCATACCTTGGATGAGCTCTAACTTGATATAATGAGAGACTATAAAAGACCCATCATTATTTTTAAAGGACACAATTGTTTTCATTTTTCAAGCTTATATGAACAATGTCTTTAAATGGCAGACCAAAGCAGTTTTCTTCTCTAGACTCCAGAAAATACCTTGATTTTAAGCTAATTAAGAGAGTAACATTCTGGTGGTTATTCTTTTAACCAAGGTAGAAATTAAGACCAGTAGAAAAAAGCAGAGCATCATTTATTGTGTGGCTGTAATTTGATTAGTACTATAGATATAGTTTTGTTTTGTTTTGTTTTGAGATGGGGTCTCACTCTATTGTCCAGGCTGAAGTATGGTGGCACAATCATGGCTCACTGCAGCCTCAACTTCCTGGGGTCAAGTAATCCTCCTACACAGGCCCACACCACCATGCCTGGCTAAATTTGTGTGTTTTTGGTAGAGACAGGGTTTTGCCATGTTGTCCAGGCTGGTCTTAAGCTCCTGGGCTCAAGCAAGCTGCTCATCTTGGCCTCCCAAAGTGCTGGGATTACAGGTGTGAGCCACCATGCCCAGCCTGGGGATAATTTTTTTTTTTTTCTTGTCTCATGGAACTCCAAATCTAGTATGAAAACCAGACATGCATGTTTAATTAACTAAATTATAATGCAAATAGCTGGGAACTTTTCTAAGAAAGATTACTTAAAATTTTGTTTTACTTATTTCTGTAATCCTTGCTAAACTTGAAAATTTCAAAACTGGAATAAAGAAATAAACTAAACATTTTCAAATATCATAAAGAGAAGCTCTATCGTTACACATTTCTTCCAAATAAATAATGTACTGCCCCCCTTTCTCAATGGCAGATATCTAATTTCTTTTTAGACTCACACCTTAATTAGTCGCGTATTATAACTTGTAAAATAATCAATCTTGCTAACAAAAAGTTGCTAAGTCTAAGAACAATCAACATTTTCAACCTCTACCATGATAAAGAAAGGAATTCAATTCAGGTTTCAGTGAGATTAACATTTTAGATTTCTAAAAAAGAATTCTTAGCAGTGAATGATAAATAGTAAATTGAGTTTCCCTTGTGGGTATGAACAGTCAAGAAACTGAAGTATCTACGTTCATCTTGATCAAGAAGTTTACAAAAGGCAAAAGTTGCAATTAATCACTTTCTTTTTTCAAAAAGTAATTTCACATTTAACTCTATTAATAACATGTTTTAATACCAAACTGAATCTCACTGATTTAAAAATTCAAATGAAATTTAATTCTCTTGTAGATTTAAGTCAGATCGTAATTCCATTACTTATTATAACAGCAATATAAGGTATTTTATGTAAATAAGAATAACAAAAGAAACTCCATTACCACAAATAATCACAACAAGGTTTGGGATTTTTTTTACCCTAATACTTGACACATTTTATAGATGTCTAAATTAAAATGTGGATTTGCAACTTTTGGAATGCCAGCTCATACAGAATAGGAGTCATATTTTTGGAAAGTATTCATTACTCTTTCCATACTTCCATTCATAAAAATATTTTGCAAATGAAAAATGAAAGTAAATGTTTTCTCTTTCTAGAATTACATTATAATCCTAGATTTCTGTAAACAGTTCCTTGGCAGACTGAATTTGGACACATCTGTTCAATTTCTAACCCTCAGATTTATTTCTGGTACAATGAGTAATCAAGTTCATTTTAGGTAAGTGGCTGTAATGCTTGTATCGCTCTGAGACAACAATGGAAGCCACAAATTACTCTCTAAGTTTCATGTATTAATTAGTTAATATTAATTAGCATTTCCTTCACATACCTTTTTGCCAAAATTTCTGACTTCTCTGAATTTTCAATAGACAGGATGAAAAGGTTAATAAACCAGGTCAGTGAATACTGGTACATGGGCTCAATGTTGGCTAAATCAGCAATAGAAAAAAACAGGATGGAAGAATGGATGGCAATAGGACGATAGCCCATGCGGGTGGTGTCAATCTTTTTCTCTGTCTCTTCGGCTACTTCCTGCTTCTGAGAAATCTCATTAGCCAAAGCCTTGGAGGAAGATAATATCTTAATAGCAGTTTCATCTTCTAATATATTGCCTTCCGAAGATGAAAGAACTTCTAAAATCTTGTCTTCTATTTCTTTTAACTGCCTGGAATAAAACACAATTTCTCAGAAGAAAAAGAAGTCATTTAAAATCACTTCCACGTATATATTCTTTTATAAGAAACAAAGAGCTTGTAACCTAAAGAAATGCATCACTTTGTGACAAATATCTGTTAATGGTGATACTGTGTAATTAATTTCTTATCTTGCAAAATGTCACAAAATGGGCCTTTCTGCTCAATTTCCCTTTTTAATGATCATTTATGTGCTAACTAGAAAGAAATACGGCAAGCCAGTTTACTCTGCCATCAAGGATCTCAGCTTGGAGTGAACAGAAAGTAGCACTCCATTTATTTTATGAAATTTTACATGACTTATACAGCTTTACTCTTTCTACCTATGATATAGATGTTATGAGCAGCAAGTGGAATGCAACATATTCATTCATACCATGTTCCAGTAAAAATCAGGTTACCTCCGTTACACAATGAATACTAAAACTTTGTGGAATAAGAAAATACCCTGCCCTGACTTGTGGCAGGCCTTCTAGCTCTTCCAGTGCCTAAGAACGTGCATGTAAAAATATACTCAGTAATGCAGTTTTATAAATTAACAAGGAGGTAATATAATTCCTTACATTTTCCTGTTATATTTACCCTTGCAGTATTCCTATCGAACAAAAGAGATCTGTAAAATGTACTTTAATTCATCCTAATGATATCAAAACAAATAAGAACAGTTCTGTTTATAACATTTAAAACCTTTTATTTTCAGCTCCTTGTAATATCAAGGCTTGCTTTTCTTCTTCAAGGTCCGGCCTTTCTCGTGCCACCACAATTCCCAGAAGCTGGTCTTGCATTCCCTCAGAGGTTATCATGAAGTTTAGTAATGTTACCTATAAACAGAAAAAAAATATAAAAATTGCACCATTATTTCTATTAAAAATGCCTCTGCTTTTATGTGTCAAGTTCTGACCTTAAAATAGACTCCGTTTACTACAGAGTAGTACTTGTGAAGGTATAATTTGTAGAGACTATGATTAACGACATAGGCAAGCATGATTGTTGGATTTAAAATCCACCTCAGTTTCTCATAGTCAGAAATCTAATACCTCAAAGGGTTTGTTAGGTGATCAATATATTCTCATTTCAAACTTGTCTAATTTCTGAGAACTCTTCAACAGCAAAATTCATTAGAATCAGGTTGGAAGCTCTCTTCCATTTCAGTTGATCAGAGCAGCCATGGCATAATATAAGGTTCAAAGCCTGGCTCTAGAATCCTATTAGTTGGACCAGCTGATTTACATTGTAAGGATTCTACTGGTATCAAAAGTAAAGGAAATCTTACAAAGTGAGATAAAAAGAAACATTGTAATTACTTGTCATGAGTGCAGTATTTTTACAATCTGATAATCAGCCACTATTGTGAACTAAGGAATTTACATTTTCGTGGTGTCTATCAAGACTATTTGCTAACACCTGCTTCATCCAGGTACCTAATTGCTCTTATAGGCAGATCTCTCTTCATTGCCCACATCTCCTGGTTCTTTCCCATAAACATGCAAACATGCTCAGGTCTCTTTTTTCAAAAAAAGCAAACAAGAAACAAATCATTCTATTGCTCCCCCAATCCTTTTCAGCTATGGAATAACCTCTCTCTGGGCTTTCACAATGACACTTATCAAAAGTGTTATTTTTATATATTTTCTGCCTCCACTGAATTTCATGATACAGCCCTCTACAATCTGCTCCCTGCCCTGCCTCTGCACACCCATCCACACACACTGCAATAAACCACAGTAACTTCCTGGCTCTGGTCACCAATGAACCCATACTGTCTTGACCTTGGCTTCAATTGAAATCCTCACCTTTGTTTTTTTTTTTTCATGTATATTGCAGTCTGCTTGACCTCATGTCTTGAATCACATTTTTTTTTTGAAAGTCAGAAGGCTCTTTATTATTGCCACATATCACCAATTTTTTTACTTTTAATTTTTATGGATTGCTGGGAAAGGTCTTGACGGGTGTGTGATAGATTCTATGTTGTTTACTGAGAAACGATGGCAAGGAACACCCAGCCATCCCCAGGCAGAAAACTCCTAGAATAGTAAGCAATAAGTACTGGTCATGCACTAGTTAAACCAGTTCCCAAAACACAGGATACATGACCTTGTACCCATTGCTGACTCGCAAAGAGTGCTTTCTAGCTTATTTCTATTTTAGTAGTGAACTGGCACTATTGCCTGTTTAGTCTATCTTCATTCTATGAAGAAACACTGAACACCTGCTTATTAAAAATAATCACTTGTTCACAAAGAATAAATACGTGGGTCAGAGTCTGCTCTGGGCTTTCAGCTGGGAAATGCTGTCAGTCCCTTGATGGTCCCACTGTGTTTCCCACTTTTGCACTCTATCTTTGTGTCTGTTTCTTAATTCCTCTAGCGTCGCCTGGGTTGGGATCTCCACAACCGATCTGGTCTCAGTACATGGGTATACGTCTCTCTCCTAGGCCAGAATGAAAGTAACTTTAGCACAGGGATCTCTTATTTGACTTCACAGCTTGTTTGGCACAAAGTCATGTTCCCTTCAAACTTATTGAATGACCAATCAGAATGCCCACATTCCACATTCATAGAGCTGCTCTCTGCTACTTCTATTTCCTAAGATTTTAGTCACTTGATGATTCTTCCCTAAGGCATTTTATATAAAGTAATAGCTACTATGAATCAGGCTCTATAATATAAAGAAAAGCAAGATACAGTCTGGTCCCTGACCTCAAAAGTTTTTAGCTGAGCAAACCGAAGAACAAAGAACATCCAATGGGATAAGGACTCTGAGAGTGGTAAGCTTGCAATGCTACAGGAGCACAGAGGGTACCCAACCCAGAACAGGAAGACAAAGAGGGCTTCCCCCAGGCAAAGGACACCTGAGTTAAAACTTAAGAGTGACTGGCAGCTAGTCAAGAGAAAGAAGAGGGCAGCATTCTACAGGCCACAAGATTTCAACCTTGGCTGCTGACTGGAATATACTGTGAAATTTAAAAACCAGTAGTGTCTGGGTCTTAAGTCCAGAGAGTTTTATTTAATTGGTCTGGAGTGTGGCCTAGGGAGTTTAAAAACTCCCCAGATGATTTCAATCCAGGATTGAAGAATGATTGCTCTTGGCAAACGAAACAGCATAGACAAAGCAGCAGAGAAAGGCAAAGCATGTTTAGAGGAATCTGTTCCACCACTGGAGAGTGTTCAGGTAGGACCCAAGGAGCACCCTTCATCTACTACCTATAATTGAAGGCAAACATTCTCTACCACATGTATCTGAGAATTCAATGTGTGCAGTCGGCAATATTAGAAATACTTGTTTTTTTAACACAGGAACAGAAAATCAAACGCTGCTTGTTCTCACTCATAAGTGGGAGTTGAACAATGAGAACACAGGGACACAGGGAGGAAAACATCACACACCAGGGCCTGTCGGGGTTTGGGAGCAAAGGGAGGGAAACATTAGGACAAATACCTAATACATTCAGGGCTCAAAACCTAGACGACAGGTTGATAGGTTCGGCAAACCACCATGGCACATGCATATCTGTGTAACAAACCTGCACATTCTGCACATGTATCCCAGAACTTAAACTAAAAAAAAAAAAAAAAAAAATGAAATGAAATACTTGTTTTTTACCCTTGAAAATTCTATAAAAATTTCAGCAACTACCACAAACCATCAGAGGTGACTCAGTGTTTGCTCCTGATTTCATCATTTTCCTAATGAAAGGAGGTTTTTAAATAGGGAATACTTTTTCAAACCCAGGTAAAACCACTGCATTCTATATGTTAGTGACAATTTTGTCCAAAATTTTTAAATACATTTTCTATCACGATCTAAATTGTAGCAGCTAAAAAATGCCATTTTGGCACACTGAAATCTAAGTTTTTTTTTTTAAAAATTAGAATTTTAATTCGAATTTTAAAACCTGTGAACTAGTAGAGAAGAAACAACCCCATGGGCAAACTACCTATATTTAGCAGGTTATAATCAACCAACTCTAACACACAGGCAGCTTATCAGAAATATTTATTTGCAAGGCAAAAGCATTGTTCTTGTTTTTATGTTTCATTCCTTCAAGCCTCTGCTAGTCTATGATGTACCTTGTGTGGATTAGAAAAAGATGTCGTCTGCATGCAGAATCAGCTCCACACCAGGCCAATGCCTAAGAAACTTGGGGCTAGATTTCAGCCCTCTTCAATTTCACCTTGTGTTATGTACAAACTGCACAACCATAGAAGCTGCCATCACTCTCCCTCCTAATGATAAGCAGTGTGTCCCTACCAGTGGAATGGTTTAAAAAAAAAAAAAAGGAAGGGTCAAAAGTGTTATTTTTCTAATCTTAATGACTTATTTGTCACCTTTGGAGGTTTTGCCTGATTTATAAATTGTTTGCATTGCCAAGGTACAAAGGTTTTCCTTTCTTACAAACGAAAAATAGGTAATGCTGTTACTGAGGTTGCTGTTCTACTTCTGTTTTTCGTCTTTTCATCTGTTGTTTCCTGGTGGGCAGGTCTATGCAGACCTACCCCTGACATCAGCAGAAGCAGAGGCTGAAGAAAGAGGCTGATATATCCAGCTTCTTAGAAAGAAACATTTAATAGGGACTTATGGAACAGAAGCCATGTCTGTGTCCTGGGCGGCAGCAAGACAAGTCGGTGGATCCCTTTGCCATTACCCACAAGACCCAGGGCTCATATGCCACAGGAAAAGTGATTAGAAGGGATGCGTAGAATAATTGAAAGTTGTTTGACCGAAGGGCAGGACGTATGGTAAGTACCCGCTCTTATACAAGGCACAGTAGATAAACTGGAAATCTTAGACTGTTCCCAAAACAGAGGTTAATCAGAAGACAACTTCGTGGATTAGCAGCCAAGATGCAGCTGCTTCAGCTCCACACCTCTGTATTCCCAGCTCCTGCTACTGGGTGGGAGATATTGTGCTTCCCTGCTTTTACATATAAGAAAATATTTCCTCTGCAGGGACAGAGTAATTTTATTTTTCTAAGAAAATGTCCTATTCGTGGCCAGTAAGTGTAAAAGAGCTTCTTGCAAAACCCCTAGGAAGGCGACTTCCTCCTTCCACCTACACCTAGGCACCTCCTCAATGGCAGGTATCATCTGGGTTAAACATTTCCCCCACCTGCCCCATGGCAGACCTTGGAGGCCACTAACTACAGACTACATGGATATAATCATAAATTTATGAGATAAGTACTTTTTGAAATTGAGCAATTTAAAAAACTCGTTAAATGTCATGTAATTCTCTACTGCTTTGCCATTTATTCATGGAAAAAATATAAAGCTTTCAAGATATTTTCCCTATTGGCATAAGCAACCAAGTCCACAGGTTACATTTGCTTTAATCCAAAAACCATAGGCACAGTGGTAGCAAAATGCATGTTTTACAACTTTTACTTCATTGTGTTCAGACACAAGGAGGTATCCATTCATATTCCATTAATGTTGGGTCTTTTCACAAGACTTTTCAAATCAAGCCATTTGTTCTCAAATAAACATTTAAGAACATAAAATATGGTTTCATAATTTTATTTTCATTTAGACTCAAAAGGATCATACCAGCATGACACCATCCCTTGGGTGCTTTTGAAAGCAAAAGCACGTAAAAGATCCTAAAAGTGGAATCCAGAGGAAGTATTATAATTTGTAAACGAAAGCAACTAATTGCCTCACTATGTTTTCTAATCCCTGTTTAATCAATTCCAGCAATTAAAAATAATACAGCAATAAGACACTCTAGGGATCTTAAGGGTTTTGATACTGAATCATAGGTCAGTTTCCTCCTCACAGTGTTTTATGACTCCTACCATAACCAGTTATTAGTGAACTAAGAATTGTTGATGTTATGTGTGATAGTTTCACGTATTTTACTGAACAGTAAAAAAAGGTTTTCCATGTCATTTACTTAAACATTTTTCTCTAACACAGCTCTGGGATTTTATCATTTCCTTTTTGCTTCATTCTTTTTTTCACTTATATTTAAATGTTAAATAATATTTCTGATAAGTAACACTCCATAGTAACACCATCTATTGGTCTTATTCTAAGTGTTTTATGCAGATTAATTTATTTAATTCACGTCACTCTATGAGATAGATATTTATTATTCCCACTTGACAGATGAGATAATTGAGGCACAAAGAGGTTGAATGAAATGTCCCAAATCATACACCTGGCAAGTAGCACCTGAATCTATGGCCTTAACTACTACTGGATGTTCCCTTCCTGAGCAGGTAAATACATAATAGATATTTTAAGGTGTTTAAATACGTTGCACTTTAATTAATTAAAAATAGCCAACAATTTCCATGTTTTAACATTCTGTTTTCAAAATTAAGCTCAAGAGTCACTCCGTTTTCCCCTAGTCTTCCGCTAGTCACTGAATGCCCAACCTAAGTATGTCCTCAACTCTGAGCTCCCAGGACACGGTGCAGTTCCTCTGCGTCTTCCTAATCACACAATTCAGTCACTTGGCATACACATTATTTATAAGGCAAACCTCTAGAGAGAAGGGATCATATTTATTCATCCTGGAGGGAAAAAATTACACCGTCTCGATCCTTTCTCTGCCTCTCTGCAGAGAGATGCCCATGTTAATTTAAATACCTCCAATAAAGGCAAGTATTTGAATTCACTATATAACTCTTGCTTCTCTATATACTTTCAAAATCTAAATAAGCATTTCTTAATGTCTTCTCCTGCTTGCTTCTGCAAATGAAAGCAATCCTTCATTCACTCATTCGCTCACTCCACAAACAATGAATGCCAACTGAGGCTAAGAATTAGGAATAAAAACAGAATAAGGTGTAGCTTGTAAACCTAGGAGCTCAGCTGCAGATCAACATCTCAGGACATTTTAGTCACGGACTAAAACCTGAAGCTAAATTCACTCTTTAAAGGAATTTTTAGTATTCTAAAAGAACAGTGATTGAAAACAGTTCTTTTAAGTAATTACATACAATCAGATAGCAGCAACCTTAGTCTGAGAAAGAAGAATGGAGTTCTGTTTCTGAATTTCAATTCAATCATTAGCATATTATCATTTACTATAAAAAAGAATGTGGGTATATGTCATCTATTTTTAACAATGAAAATCTAAGAATCACATCAACTGTAGAAATTTGATTCTGATGACCCTTTTTTTTTTTTTTGCATAGCACACTAAAGGTTCCTTTGTTATTTACGTGTACCCACCAAAGCAACATTTGGAAATTATTATAGCAATTTTGGGAAATACCTAAATAGGACAAAATCCATTTTTCTAAGGAAGGCCTGTTCTTTTATGACTCAGGAGGAGTATATAGTCACTACTTACAAAATCTTATAAAGAAACATTCATTTTATATACTGGCCTTTACTGATGTTTCAGGAAGATAATGAGGATTTCTTAGCTTGGTAGTGATATAGAAGCGGAAATCAGGCGCATATTCAATTGTAGAGTCCCCAAGCCGGATACATGTACTCCCGCCCTGCTTAAAGGTTTGTTTTAGTAGAAGAGGTTCCAAAATAGGATCTAGTTCTTCGCCAACATTTTCTAGCAACACTGGAGTAAAATCAGAAAAAGATTTCATGTTATTTTAAATATTGACTATAAACATTCAACCCTCCAAGTTCTTCCTGCCTTATAGATAAATTCTGTTCCTAGTTACCTATAAAATTATTTCTGTTGTCTGAAAAGTATAAAGAAATAATGCCATAAAAATAGCAGCATTCTGTGGGAAGGATTTAAGTGGTAGGTCTACCTAGTCATCCTGCCTGCTTTCTTTCTCTGGGATCATAGCTGCCTGGCCTGGAGTTCACTAAGTGTTCAGGTATTATGGCAGTGAAGTTTAACCATCTGAGACACCAGAGAAAAGGCATTCCAATTATAGTTACTTAAATTGTTACTGTATTTTTAATTATTAAAGATGTTTATTGTAGAACATCTGGAAAGTTCAGGAAGGAAGGGACAAAGAAAAAATGGAAAACTGCTACTAATTAGATTTGCTTAATTTCTCTACCTCTCCCTAATATTTTAATTATTGACTCCTACAGTATATAGATAGAAAAATGACAGAAAGGCCAGGCACAGTGGCTCATGCCAATAATTCCAGCAATTTCAGAGGCTGAGGCAAGAGGATTGCTTGAGTCCAGGAGTTCAAGACCAGCCTAGGCAACATGGCAAGATCCTGTCTCTACAAAGAAAATACAAGAATTAGCCAGGTGGCAGCTACTTGGGAGGCTGAGCCGGGAAGACTGTATGAGCCTAGGAGGTCAAGGCTGCAGTGAGCCATGATCAAGCTACTGCCCTCCAGCTTGGGCAACACAGCAATATCCTGTCTCAAATATAAATAAATAAGAAAAAAAAAAAAAGAAAAATGACACAAACTACCTACAGTATAACTGTTGAATAAATTATTTCTCTCTAGTATGATTTATCTTTCTCCACACACAGTTGAGACTAAACAATATATTGAATTTTGCATCCTAGTTTGTTTGACTTACAGCATAAATATTTCCCCATGTTGTTGAAAACTCTAATAAGCATGCTTTTAATTACTGCATAATAGTGTATCATATTAGTCTTCTCTCATTTTTTAAACCAGTGTTCTATTATTAGATATTTGGATTGTTTCTTGTTCTGAATATTATAACAAGCACTGTATAAAAAAACTGCATTTCAGAATATTTTCCTCTAATAGCATTCTAGAAGGGGAATCCCTGGTTCAAAGATCAGTGACATTTTAAGGCTAATGATATCTTTGCTTAGTTAAAGTCTTATATTTTGGTGTTTGGGGTGCTATCAGCCAAACTTGGATGATGGCATTTTGTAGAAGTCCCTCAAGAGATGGGTGTGCAATCCGGATGGGAAGGAAGGGGCTCAGGGTGCTGGGGCGACAGGTATTTGGATCTCAATTGCCGTGAAAAGTGCAGACGTATTTTCTCCTTCCCACAGGTTACTCCTGGCTAAATGAAGTCCTAAAAATGTCTTCTTGGTGATTTCCGCCTCTGCTGAGATCTCAGCCAAGGCAGGCATGTCAGATTATTTTTAAACTCATTTTTATTTTCTATTGCATTAAATGGTTATTTTTCATGGTTAAATATGAATTCATCATAATGTATTAAATATGTTAATTTTGTATTGTTTAGATTGCTTCCACTTTTACACTATTATTAATAGTGCCACAGTGAACATCTGTATGAATAAACCTTTGTATTCATTTCTAATTACTTAATCAGGCTAGAGCCCTAGATGTAGAATTAATAGTCAACAGTTATGAACATTTTAAAAGCTATTTATATTGCCAAGTTAATATTCCTGAAAAGCTATACAGATTTCTGAGTTGCAGTGAGTACTCATTTTGTTGTTTGCTTTTAAACCTATTTTTATAAAATACCAATGTATTTACAAATGCTGAACACCATTCTGGCATTATATTTTCTTGTCATCCTTATAACTTTAAAAAGCATGGTCTATTATTTTGCAAGTTTTACATATAAAATAGGACAGGCAATCAAAATAAATTTTTCAGTAAAATCAGCTGGTAAATGACAAAGCAAGGCAGGGACTTGAACCTGGCTGTCTGGCTTCTTCACTCTCTTAACCACTGTACCATACTGTCAGCATTCAACAATGTATTTGTGACTTTTATGATTTGATAGGTTAAAAAACACTGTTAAAATTCACATTTTTGGCAGGGTGTTCTTAGCTGCTCTTTTTCTTGGAAGTGTATACTGACATACTTGACCATTTTTTCATTATAGGACATATTATTTACAATTAGCTTCAGTGACAAGTGTCAGAAAACCCATAGCAATGACGACAAGGAGAAATTTATGTCTCATATACAGGAGAGCCCAAGTTAGTCAGCTCAAGGCTGAAAGGACAGTGCATCTAAACAGTGAGTGATCCAAGATCCTGCCATCTTGCACCTTCACTATTCTTGGCATATGGCCTTTTAAACCACATCCACATTCCATCCATGAGAAAAAAAAGAAGAAATATCCTTTAAGGATGTTCCTTGGGAGTCACAAATGGCACTTCCACTCTCATCTTGTTGGCCTGAATATAGTAATTTGACCAAACCCAACCACAGTCATATGACCATAAATAACCACAACAGAGGTTAGGAAATACAGTTTTTTACTCAGGATACAAATAAGTTTCATAAGTTCAAACTTTTTCAAGTATTTTTTCCATTGTGTATTTGCTTAGGACATCTTTTCCCATCAAAGGACCATGTTTCCTTTTAGCATTTATCTTTTGTTTTTCTTTCGTATTTACTTTTTAAGCTCATCTGGAACATATTTTGGTGTGAAGTGAGACTCTGACTTAAAACATTTTTCCACAAAGCCAACTTTTCTTATACCACTTGGTAGTGTGATGAATCATTTTTCTGTTGGTTTATAATGCTTAATTTATAGTGCATCAAAGGCTTACATATGTTAGGGTTCATTCCAGAGCTTATTCCAGTTAACTCCAAGCTTACTCTTCTGAATGTTTTGTGGCTCATTACTCTCTTTTCAACTAGGTTAAGTATTATTTTCTAAATAATACTAAATTTAGATGCTAAATTTTAATACTAAAAATTTCTAAATTTTCTATTTATTTCTGAAAGTTTACATCTTTATAACTTTTAGTTTTCCTATCAGAGAAAAAGAGATGTCATACTCAAGCCTTCTCTTATTTGTATCCTAATTTAAGCCATAAAACTATAATCCAAATACCGTAAGACAATAGGGTATTATATTTCTTGCCTTGATATTTGATAAAACTGTGAATTATTAATTTTTAAGGTGTATCAATTTTTAAAGAGTTCTTAAGCTGAAACATAACGAGAATTTAATGTTCTTTTCAAATTTCTCTTCCATGTAGGACATAATTTCGATTTTTTAGTTATGAATTATCTACATGTGAGACTTCAGATAAACAGAAAATATCTTCTATAACTTATGTCCAGCTCTGTAGCACATTTTACCAAAAGTAAACTCAACAATTACTGAGCACCTATCAGGTGCTCTCAAGCAGCTTGTAGAAGAGAAACAAACGGTTATGCACATAAAATAAGGGAAATCATGGAAATGCATCAAAGTTTCAGTGTTGATAATTCATTGGAGGGGTGGAGATGTCACAGAAAAAAGTGGTATTTGAGCTATATTTTAAAGGATAAAACTTAGAGGAATTCACCAGATGGACGGAAGAACACAAACAAGCTAAGAGAATAAAGAAGTGCCATGTTCTTTTAATACTGGCTGCTCCCAAGTACCCTGCACTCCCATCTTCTAATCCTCATTTTGCCTGTAATCTCTTTCTGCCCCTTTAACTTATAAGCTTCACGAAAGTAAAGACTGAGTCTGTCTTATTCATGCTGTTTTTAGTATGTACCACACTGCCTGGTACATGGTGGTTGTAAAATAAATGTTAATTAAATGAATAAATGGACAAATAAATGAGCAAATGAAAGCAGCATTAAACCAGTAGTCTGTATCCCTCATTTGTTATA
>NW_022436968.1:0-29025 GCF_009761245.1 Sapajus apella | reverse complement strand
TTTTTTTTTTTTTACAGATTCAATGGAAAGTCATTAAAATATCTTCTCTATACATTGATTTATCAGCAATATTTGTATGATTAGTATTCT
The DNA here is from genome assembly GCF_009761245.1 of Sapajus apella. Classification (NCBI taxonomy): domain Eukaryota; kingdom Metazoa; phylum Chordata; class Mammalia; order Primates; family Cebidae; genus Sapajus; species Sapajus apella. The sequence goes on along the minus strand of NW_022436968.1, from coordinate 28,935 downwards.
ATGCACACCTTATCCATTGATATAGCTAATACAGATGTACCTTTATTTTCTAGAACATTGGCTTTAACAATTTTTTTAAGCAGCAGAATACTTTTTTTCAAAGAGGATCTTATCATAAGATGCAATATAAAAAAGAAAAGTGAGACCTGCTCTGTTGAAGTAGAGGCTGGTGGCTGAAGCAGGCAAAAACTTCTGCCAGCTCAACCCAGGCTGCCTATAAGGGACAATAGATCAAAAGCCACTGTCCCTGAAGAGGCCAGTATCTAAAGCTAACTCCTTAAATAGAAGATTCTTTAACCACTTGTGTCATAAATCTGTAACAGTAACAGATTCTTTTACTTGATGGTTAAATATAGAAATAGCTTTAAAATCTGCCATCTATCTCTCCTTCCATTAAGAGATTAAAACTTCTCACTTTTCTCTGAGGACTAATGTTAGAAAGCATTGTAAATAATCATTAGCATTTAAAAAGTATTTTATTCCAAAAAGTAGGTTATATCAACTGAAGGAAAATCTTGCTTGTGTGACACAGTAAGCACCAAAGGCAGAAGACTTAGGGACTAGTTTCAGCACTCCTCTTAACTGGATTAATTAGCATATAGTATGTTGATACAGGAGTTACATAAAAAGGGGGAACATGATCATGATTTCTACTATCAAATATTTTGCTTAATACCACAGTCATAAACACACACATATGTATAGAAAGGGGACATCCATCACTCACCCTTATTGGGACCAATATAGTTAAGAGGCAGTTAACTACCTTGGTTAAGCCATTTAATTAACATTCTCTAATATGTCACTTACCTTGTTAATAAAACGAAGTGGCTGGAATTACTACTGGATTTCAAACGTTTCTGGTCACAACTCAAAGTAGAAAATACATTTTAAACATTGACTAAGGACATAAATATGCATATAAAATTTTAAAATTTCATGAAATAATACTTGCCTTTATACTACGCTTTGCAGCCTACTACGTTCTATTCCTTCTTACTGCATCTTATTAACAAAATACTGGTCATGACCCACTAAATTGGTTATCTCTACCATGATTGTGACCCATACTTTGGAAAACTAAATTGATCATCTCTATGGCCCTTTTGTGTCTAAAATTATGAAATTCTAACATCGAGATTTGTGACTGACATCACAGAAATCTCCAGAATGTGAAGCATATGGTAGATGCTCAATTATCATTTAATTGTCTTTTACTGTGTCAAGGAAATTATTTGAATATTTAAGTTAACCCAAGTAATTTTAGATTTTTATTTTTTTTTATAATGTTTTGGATTTTGAGTTTTTTTTTTTTGACACAGGGTCTCACTCTGTTTCCCAGGTTGGAGCGCAGTGGGGCTATCACAGCTCACTGCAGCCTTGACCTCTTGGGCTCAAGCGGTTCTTCCACCTCAGCCTCCTGAGTAGCTGGGACCACAGGCACATAGCACCATGCCCAGCTAATTTTTATATGTTTTGTAAAGATGGGTCTCACTATGTTTCCCAGGTTAGTTTCAAACTCCTGGGTTCAAGTAATCCTCCCATCTCAGCCTCCTAAAGTGCTAAGATTTTAGGCATGAGCCACTGTGTCCAGCCTACTTAAAGTATTTAAGGTGCAAAGTACTTAAGGTGCCAATTCCTTCAAGAAGTCTTCCCTGATTCCTCTGAATTCCTAGAGTACATCATTTGTGTCTTTCTTATGTCATATTAAAAGATGATACACATAAATCATATAGTAAATGCTCAACAAAAAAAAACATAAATTAAGCAATAGATACTGCTGTAAGTATCCAACATATAGTAATCTATTTCTTCCTAATACTATATGGTTAAAATATAGATGGGGAAACTGAGACTTAGGAAGGTCATTGAAGCAATGACCGAGTGACAGAGGCAGGTACTCTGAATCCAAGACCAGTTACCTACCCATTAAGTACACTGATCCCAGTAAGAATTAGTGATAGACAACCACCTTCTAATTTTATTACAGTATATGTATGCACATACACACAAACATATATCTAATCTTACTGTTTAAACAGGCAAAATATTTAATAGTAGAGATCATGTTCTCCTTTTCTATGTAACTGCTATATCACATTCTATATGCTTAGAACAACAATTAAATGAAATACCATGTGTGCATGTGTCTATGTGTCTATTACATAAACACAAAATTTCATAGGTAGACTTGGATTGTTTTCATTTCATCCTTATTCTAACAGAACTTAAAACTATCATATTTGAAGACTAACTCCCTCTTAATATGCACAAATAAGATGTCCATAAGACTACCTGAAATATTTATTATGATTCTTCCATATTGTGTTAGGTCTAATAACAAGTGAGACTTGCTGTACCTGTCCTGGAGCTAAATAAGTTGTAGTTTCTTAAGTATTTACCTTTATTTGGTCATGTAAATAGTCAAAATGTGATGGGCTACATGAATTCAAAGCATGACTAATAACCCCAATTTACTCAAAACACAAGTTTTGTGTTTTTTTGTTTTGATAAATGTGACATCTGCAGAAGGGCTGTACTGAAAAATCGTTTGTCATGCTTGTAATCTCTCTACTTTAGGTGGCAGATAATAACCAGGTACATAAAATCTATACTCTCCTCTCTGCCACTTCTATAGGGTAAGCCGAGAGAGGAATACATAGACAACTGAACTCGTGTTGTGTTAACATACTATTGTCATATTATTAAGTGGCTCTTTTAAATGCAGAATTAGAGATGTAATGAGAACTAAAGAATGGGAAACAACAGACATAAATTAAAACAGTTAAATTAGGGGAAGCATCACAAATGAATCTTAAGACAAAGAAAACCTCCTAACCCTCTGGGAGGTTTATAATCTTTAAAATTCTCATCTGATTAATTATCATTAAATAATGAAGAATGTTAACAAAGTCACCATTTAACATGAGTCTAGGCCAGGTGCTTTAGGAGGCCAAGGAAGGCATTTGGCATAAGCCCAGGAGTTTGAGACCAGCCTAAGAAACATAGCGAAACCCCACCTCTACAAAAAATACAAAATTAGCCAGGCACAGAACTGTGCACCTATAGTCTCTCACCTACTTGGTAGGCTAAGGTGGGACGATCGCTTGAAACAATTTATATAGTTTTGGGTTAACTGTGCCCTCTCCAGACAGTTTTGCAATGTATCTTTGTTATTCAACTACATACCAGGAGTACCAAACTGGATGCAATTTTCCAGAGTCCTGACATAGTCAGGATCACTAAGTTTAATTACATGAAGACTATTGGCTTTTTCCATGTTCTTGATCCATTTGTTAGCCTGACCTTGAGGATCTATCATCAGAGGCCACCTTCTTGCATTCCTGAAAAAAAGGAGAAAGATGATGCTGGTCAAGCCATGATTTGTTTCTACACTATTTAATCACGTTCACATCACATGTGGCTTTCTAAAAGTTTTCCCTTTATAGTAATATTTGACCTTTTTAACTTAGGAGAAACTATGTTCTTAAAACAGAGACGTAGATTGAGTGGGCTATCTGAATGGCAACTACAGAAGTCATCCTGCAAAGGTAACACAAGTTCTTACATTTTTTGGAAAATTACAATTTCTAAATGTTAAATTACACTTTTGAAAATCTTTGCTGCTCTTGCTAATTATGTCACAGCGACACCCATCAAGAGGACTGTGTTGTAAATAAGGAAATTCCAGTTCTTCACTAAGCCCTCCCATTAATTAATCATGTGACCTTGGGTAAGTCACTTTGCTTCCGAAGTTTCTACCTGTTATCATTTGTACAATAGGGAAAGAGGTTGGGAATATCACAGCTCCAAAATCTAGACGATTAAAGAAATAATTGCCTAACAAAAAGGTAAAAAGCATAATTTTGTATCATGTAAACTTCATAATATCCAGGGACACTTAAGTGTTAACACAACGGTTGAACCAATCTTTGTTTCCAACACTTGTGTATTTAGTGTCATATATGTAGTTCATTACATATTTGCTTTATGATAAGAACAAGAGCAATACCGCAGGAAGAACCCAGTTTATTTTCTAGGGTATAGTGGAGTTACAGAAGAGCTTATCAGTATCTGCAATTACCATATGACATCCAACCACATAGCTTTCTGTCTTGTGTGAAATGTAGTTGGCAATAAAATTACTATTCTTTTTCCTTCTCTTAGAAGTTTCAATCAACACAAGCCATTATCCTGGCCAATTTTCTAAAGATACTGCCACACCCTTCAAAAGTGAGCAGAGCATGGGAAGTATGACATTCTAATGAAAATAAGTTTCCATATCATGGGCAAACACCATACAAATTAAATAATTCTACAAATTGAAATTCTTTAAGAGATTATTGCTGCACAGAAATACTTGTCCAATAAGTAGCATTTCAAAATCAGAGGAAAGGACTTCTGATGCTAACCAAGATGGGCTAGGCTTTTTACAGCCTATCTTCTTCTCTGATTACATCTAAAAATGTTGAACAAAATACAAAAAGCAATTAAACAGTAAATAAAAGTGAATGGGAGGAAAGTCGTAACTTGAGGAATTATCAGTAATGGGGTAGTGAGCTTTCCAAGGTTTTTTTTTTTTTTTTTTTTCTATTTTCTGGCTTAGTTGGGGAACTGTGCAGCAGGCACAGGTAGCAATAACTCAAAATAGAGAACTGAAAAAAGGACCATCTGTGAGCCAGAAAGTGTGGGCATAAATCCATGTTTTGTTTCATGTTTTGCTTTTTCTCTCTTTATTCTCTTTTGTCTCTACCCCAAGGTTAAACCTACTCACAGGACCGTGTTACGACAGAAGAAACAGTGGTGCAGTTACCTAAAACGCTGAGCAAAAACCTGTCTCTCTGGATAGAAATAAAAAAAAGAGGTCCCTGTTGTGCACAGAAGATGAGAGAAATCTAAGTATTTTTCTCTTTTCTCTTGCCACTTTGCTCCCAGTGTTGGCACGAAACTGTGCAATAGCATGGGAAGAGAAAACCCTGAAAGAACTTCATCACTTTGGCCAGAAAAATGTATTCAAAAAGGTGCCCCTGCGATATGGAAAGTGGGGTGGAGGGTGGGGGAAATTCTGAAGAGGGAAGACCTGAAGCTGTGCATGCATGGAACACATCTAAAGTAGCATATCAGAGGCTTTAAAAAATATCATAAATCCTACTCCATTTAACTCCTGAGTAATGAATGCCGAGAAGTAGATACAAATAGTATAGTGAAGGCTTACAAATCTGAACTGACATTGAAACATCACCCACAGAAGAAAAGCTGAGAGTTGTGATCTAAACTTAATTGAGTCATTTGAGTACTAAAGCAAAAAATCAATCTTGTCCAGAGGATTTTAGCAGGACCCAGAGTCTCATATTCAAAATTTCCAGGATACAATCCAAAATTAACACACAAAGAACAATGATATGGCTAATTCTCAAAGAAACATAGATTTGAAATTGCCAGAAAATAACCTTAAAGCAGGTATTATAACCATGAGATAAAGGTGAACAAATACTAGGAATAGAAGAGAGTTTCTTTCACATGATACAAAGAAGTTACAAAACTTATAGCTAATACCATATATTATAGTAAAAGACTGATTTTCTCTAAGATTAGATAAAAGGCAACAGTGTCAGAGTTCATCAACCCTATTCATCATTATACTGGAAGCCCTTGTCAGTGCAATAAGCTAATAAAAAGAAATAAAAGGCATACAGATTAGAAAGTAATAAGTTAAACTGTCACTAATTGCAGACAGCATGATTGTCTACATATAAAATAACCCAATAAATTTGCATAAAAGGTCCTAGAATAAATGAATTTATGAAGCTACAGGGTAAAAAGTCAGTATTTAAAAATAAACTACTTTCCCAATGAACAACTGAACACAATCTTTTAAGTACCACACAGAAAAAAAGAAATACTGGGTATAAATCTAACAACAAAACACTGATGAAAGAAATCAAAGAACACCTAAGTACATGAAGAAATACACTGTGTTCATATGTTAGAAAACGTGCTAAGTTGTCAATTCTTCTCAAATTGATCTGTAGATTCAATTAGTACCAATAAAAATCCCAGCAAGATCGTGTGTGGTCATTTAAAAATTGATTCTAAAATTTATATTTAGAAGTAACAACTAGACAAAACAATTTTGAAAAAGAAGAGCAAACATGAAAGCTATACTATCTGACTTTGAGACTTAGTATGCTTCAATAATCAAAGAAATACGGTATTTACATCAAGACATATAGGTCAATGGAACAGAGAACTCAGCAAAAAAACCCACATGTATGTGAACCAATTATTTTCAACAAAGATGTAGAGGCGCTTCCTTTCCAGCCCCGACCCCGGCCCTATAGCCACCGAGATGTTGATGCCTAAGAAGAACCGGATTGACATTTATGAACTCCTTTTTAAGGAGGAAGTGAAGGTGGCCGAAAAGGATGTCCTCATGCCTAAGCACCCGGAGCCGGCAGACAAGAACGTGCCTTCATGTCATGAAAGCCCTGCAGTCTCTCAAGTCCCGAGGCTACGTGAAGGAACAGTTGGCCTGGAGGCATTTCTACTGGTGCCTTACCAATGACGGTATCCAGTATCTCCGTGATTACCTTCATCCAGCCCCGGAAATTGTGCCTGCCACCCTACGCTGTAACCGTCCAGAGATGGGCAGGCCTCAGCCTAAAGGTCTGGAGGGTGAGCGGCCTGCAATACTCAAGAGTGGAAGCAGACAGAGATACTAACAGACGGAGTGCTGTGAGCACTGGTGCAGACAAGAAAGGCGAGGCTGGGGCTGGGTCAGCAACTGAATTCCGGTTTAGAGGTGGATTCGACCGTGATGCAGTCAGCCACCTCAGTAAAACTGAAGAGGATTATTTTGCATTGAATAGCCAAAAAACAAAACAAAACAAAACACACACACAAAAAAGATGTAAAGGCAATCTGTTTTTTAAAAAGGATAATGTTTTCAATAAATTGTGCTGGAATAATTGTGTATCTCCACTGTCTCTTTCTCTTCCCTCCACCTGCAACACTCTCTCCCTATATATGTGTGTGTGTGTAGTTACACACAAACAGACGTTTTATTGTTCCATATCTAGTTAATAACTATATCAAACTTATTTTCCCCAGACAATAGTCTTAACATAACATCTTTTTCTATTCAAAGACAGGATGTTTGTGACTTCAGCTAATATCCAATTTTAAAGATTTGGGCTTCCACAGACTAACATATGAGATGAATAAAATTTTAAAGGAGATATTCTTCAGTGTAGATGAAAAGAAAATGGTCGTTTAAAAAAACATACCAACAATTGTGGAAAACTGTATGCAACAAACAGATTTAAATAGCTTCACTCTTTGGATGAATACAAATACTGAATTCAAAATGAACAAGCACTATATTTACTTGCTTACTTTTCCATTATTATTTTGTATTTTTTTTTAAACAAGAAAATGTTTTTCTCCACATAACCTTTCTCTTACTTCCTCCATCAAACATTCTTGAATCTACAAAGGCTTTAAAATCAGTGGTTCCCAAATGGAAACTGAATTTTTATAGCACTCAATGTTCCAAGTTTTGACAGTGTGTATTCTTTTGTTACTGTCTAGAGAGGATTGTTATTTGGTGCTTTTGTGGATTTTTTGAAAATACAGACTTCTAACAGTGAAAATACACATTCACAGCAGTCTTATGGAACACAGATTTTGAATAAAAAGCAGCAGTACATTTCAGAGTTTTGATATTTTCCTTTTTACACACACACATAAATTCATAAAAACAGACAAAGTAATGTGTTATTCCTCTCAGTTATTATTGCTGCTGAATTAAACCTAATATGTCTCTCGCCTATAGAAATGAAAAAACTTACTTTTTAAAAAAGCAGAGTTACATCAAATATAGGTCTGATCTAATGACCAAGATGTTAAACAATCCTAATCCTTTACCCGGGAAATGTTCAGATAACAATATAATTACATTTAATGTTATCACTAACCTTTGAAATTTTAATTAGACAGGGACCTTTAGGTGTCAATCGCCCCAAAAGTTAATTATTTTCTAACTTGCCCAAATTTTATAGATTCTTCCAGTTTTCCTAAATAATCATCTTCACTTAGCTGAGATAATATGTGAAAAGCACTTAGCACAGGATTAGGTCCTCAGTGAGTGCTCAATATTAGATATCATCATTGTCGAGCACTGCACAGGTAAAGAAGATACTTAGCTGATATTTCAAAGTGATCACTCTAAACGTATTTACTGAAAGCTTTCCGTATAAGATTATCAAAATATATTGGAAAAAGAAGCCAAAAATGAAAATTGTTAATATTTTCTTCTTAGTATAGTTGTTACCATAACTTTTTGCTAACATTTCAACATTTTTACAAATGAATAGTAAAGATATAGGGGTTATGAATCATTAACATCAATCGCTATCTCCATCCCTCCCAAAATGTGAGTGTGTTGTCTTGAAAAATAATCACTGAACAGTTTAGGATCTTATATGCATCAACAGTTCCATTTTTTTTGAAATATGCTAGACTCAAATGTAAGGGTATATTAATTTGCTACAAAGTAAGATGCAATTTGGCCTCGGATGATGGATAAAGTAGTTATAGATATCCTGCTAGAAAGAACCATAATATTTGCAAGTCAAAACAATGACTACCACTTCAGTAACTACCAATATGTAGGACATGACCAGCTACATTCACAAGAGCTTGAGAAGAGCTAAAGCTCTTTTCTGAGATAAAAACAGTAACAATAACAAAAGCAGCAAAAATTTGACTATTTTTACGCTTTAGTTAATTGGTTCAGCTAGACAAAAGTCAAAGTAAATGTTAGACTTCCAAAATTTCAGAAATCTCCCACCTGTGTCAATCTGTAAGGTATATTCTAACACTAAACATCAACACAAACTGTCTGCATGCCACATGTTAAGTAATTCAACAATGAGCTTCCATTCTGTGCTTGGTAAAAGGCACTTAAAAATCTGCTACAATCTTAATTTTAGCAGCCAGCTAATACACATATTTATCATTGATCTAGATTATCTAATTTCTTCTTGGATTAATTTAGATTATTGCATCAGAGTACCCAGTATTTTAGTTCCCCAAAGTAAAGCTTTGTAATCTTTTCCTTAAATAGACAAAATAATTAAATTTAACTTTAGCTCCTTGGTCTCTCTATCTACAGTTTATTTTGTGAACTCACAAGAACTATGTGATACAGCTTTTTCTTTTTGCCTTAATTATCAGAAAACTTTGAATTTAATGTTGGGCCCAGCTTTAGGGATTAGCTTGTCTCAAATTCTAACAGTAACCACTCCTTTAACTTCCCCTAGGTGGTCTCATCACATTTTATCTTGTTTTATATTATAATCATATTGCATATACCTCAAATTCTTATAAAACAATTTAGTAAATAAATGCTAAAGAAATCCATATATCAGAATAATTTATTGAAAAACAAATGCGTTCACCAGAGTTTTAATTTGTAAAATGATTTTCATAAATACTACATACATAAAACTTAGGAATAGTCTCCACATTTAGTGTTTACTTCTATTTTAAAAGTTCACATGCCACAACCATTTTTACTTTAAAAAGTACCATCATGTCAGTTACTTTTTCATAGTAACCTAACAACTAGTCAAAATAGTCACGTAACACAGAGGTAGTTATCTGTGCTATTGTTAACATGCTAAAACCCCAAGAAAACTGGCTGAGTGATAAAAGGCTCATGGTAATGTGAACTTGGAAATAACAAGGTTGTCCTCACACTGTGATAGGCTGAAGTCCTTGGTTTCTGGGATGTGAGACCTTGAGGAGAGGGTGAGGCAGACAAGCCTTTAATAATCTCCTAGCCCAGTCTACACAGGATTTCCCTACTAATTAGGCAATTACAGGTATAATGGCTACTAATCCCTATCAGGATAGGACCCAGAAATATACCCATCTAATTTAAAATAGTCCCACACTACAGACTAAGACAGAATTTGGAACATCTGCAGAATCACCATCAATGATGCACTGCTGCACACTTCATTAACCTCTAATAACAAAACCCTGTATTTTATGGGAATGAAAATTTTGGACTTCCCTTACTTAAGGCAGGGTTTTGCTCTATTTGCTAAAAATTAATTTTTAAAAATTAAGTAAAAGTCATCTGGTTGGTTTGTTTACTTATGTGTCTAATACTCAACTATTATTAATAGGAGAAGAAAGTGATTATTCATACTTAATTTCACTAATTAGTGAAGTAATTTTTTAATACTGTAAAAGTTTGCTACCTAAAATTGTTAGAAGGAACACAGATAAATCTACTGATTATTTGATAAACACCATTTGTGAGAACAATTTTTCTTACATTATGATTATCCCATTATCAATGGAAAATGAGTCAGAAGGTAATCCAGCAATATTCCAAGTTCGAATTGTCACAGCTTCTCCCAGGGTACCCATAAGGGAATAATCATCTGAGCAGGGGATATTTCTTCCTTTGCACAAAGTTGTCCACTCCTTAGTTTGGTTCTTTAGAACATACACAGAAAAATAAAGAAATGAGACTGGCGGTTACCAAAAGCATGTTTTGTAATTCTTCCATTTATACTTTATTCATTGATTCAACAAACCACTGTAGAAACTCTACCTCAAAAATGATTTGTGTTTCTCCGATTCTTACTTCAAATAAAATTCTAACTTAGAAGGTCAGCTATGTACTCAACATATTCAATGTTGAGATAAAGTCTAGACTGAGCACTTAAGTCAGAATTTTGTATCTGGAAAAAATAATTACCAATTGTTATTCTAAAGCTTCATTTTCAATGCTATTCCTATCAAACTAACAATGACATTTTTCACAGAATTTGGGAAAAAATATTCTAAAATTCATATGGAACCAACAAAGAGTCTGAATAGACAAAGCCATCCTAAGGAAAAGGAACAAAGCCAGCAGCATTACATTATCTGACTTTGAACTATACTGCAAGGCTCCAATAACCAAAACAGCATGATGCCAGTGCAAAAACAGACACATAGACCAATGGAACAGAATAGAGAGCAGAGAAATAAAGCTGTACACCTACAAGCATCTGATCTTTGACACAGTCTACAAAAATAAGCAATGGGGAAGGGACTCCCTATTCAAGAAATGGTGCTAGGATACCTGGCTAGCCATATGCAGAAGATTGAAATTGGACCCCTTTATTACACCATATACAAAAATCGGCTTAAGATGGATTAAAGACTTCTATGTAAAACCTAAAACTATAAAACCTTAGAAGAAAACCTAGAAAATACCATTCTAGACATAGGTCCTGGTAAAGATTTAATGGCAAGGATGCCAAAAACAATCGCAACAAAACCAAAAAATGACAAATAAGACCAATTTAAACTAAAGAGCTTCTGCACAGCAAAATAAACTATCAGAAGAGTAAAGAGACAACCTACAAAATGGGGAGAAAACATTTGCAAACTGTGCATCTGACAAAGGTCTATATCTAGAATCTATAAGGAACTTAAATTAATAAGGAAAAAAAAAACAACCCCATTAAAAAGTAGGCAAAGGGCATGAACAGACAGACACTTCTCAACAGGAGACATATACGTATCCATAAGGATATGAAAAAATTCTCAACATCACTAATCATTAGAGAAATGTAAATCAAAATCACAATGAGATGCCAACTCACACCAATAAGAATGGCTTTTGCTAAAAGTGAAAAAACAGCAGAAGCTGGTGAGGTTGTGGAGAAACGGGACTGCTTATATACTACTAGTGAGAATATAAATTAGTTCAGCCATTGTGCAGAGCAGTGTAGTGATTTCTCAAAAAACTTAAAACTATTATTCAACCCAACAATCCCGCTACTGGGTATACACCCAAAGGAATAAAAATTGTTCTACTATAAGGACACATGCACGTTGTGATGGTTAATACTGTGTGTCAATTTGATGGGACTGAAGGATGCAAACTATTGGTCCTGGGTATGTCTGTGAGGGTGTTACCAAAGGAGATTAACATTTGAGTCAGTGGGCTGGGAAAGGCAGACCCACACTTAATCTGGGTAGGCACCATCTAATCAGCTGCCAGCACAGCCAGTATATGAAGCAGGCAGAAAAAACATGAAAAAGCTACACTGGCTTAGCCTTTCAGCCTGTATCTTTCTCCCATGCTGGAGGTTTCCTGTCCTTGAACATCAGACTCCAAGTTCTTCAGCTTTGGGACTCAGACTGGCTTCTTTGCTCCTCAGCTTGCAGACAGCCTATTGTGGGACCTTGTGATCCTTTGAGTTAATACTACTTAATAAACTCCCCTTTATATATGTATCTATCCTATTAGTTCTGTCCCTCTAGAGAAACTAATACATGTGTATGTTCACTGCAGCACTATTCACAATAGCAAAGACATAGAATCAACCCAAATGGTCTATATACACCATAGAATACTATGCAGCCATAAAAAAGAATAAGATCATGTCCTCTGCACCAACACGGGTGTAATTGGAGAGCATTAACCTAAGCAAACTAATGCAGGAAAATAAAACCAAATACTCTATGTTCTCACTTATAAGTGGGAGCTAAATGATGAGAACACATGGACACAAAGGGAGCAATAGACACTGGGGCCTACTTGAGGATGGAGGGTGGGAAGAGGGTGAAGACTGAAAAACTACCTACCAGATACTAAGCTTATTACCTGGGTGATAACATAATCTGTATACCAAACTTTGGTGACACACAATTTACTTATGTAAAATACCTGCATGTGTACCCCTGAACCTTAGAGTAAAAAAAAAAAAAGAACAATAAAGCATCACTTTACAAAGTCGTTAGGACCACCACGTTTTTCTAAGTATTTTCTTTATGTTACAAATATCTAGCACATACAATGATAGAAAAGTAAATCCATTTTGAACCAGTAGGAGAGATGGAAAACATTTACTTCTGGCTCACATGCTCTGTGAGGGGCCATGGCAGGGCATTTCAGTGCCAACAAGGATCAGGGCACACACTGCAGTTTGTGAGACTCCACCTGGGGGACAGTCTGCAGGATATGCAGGAACCAGGGGGGTATAAGCCAAGGTTCCTATTCAGAAAGTCAAAAGTCAACGTCCAAGTTGAGTTTACAGATCAAATATTTCAGAAATAGGGAATGACATAACTGGAGAGAAAACAGAAGAAGGCAAAAGGAAGGTGGATATGTATGATGCTGGTACCAGCCTCTGGGTTGATGAGGGTGTTGGGTGCTCATAGATGGCACTGGCTGAGAGGGCGTGCTGGGCACTGCCATCTCCCTCAGGCTCTTGCTAAGTAGGCTGGGCCAACATTCCTTGAGGTTTGCACAAGAAAGGCCATCATGGTTTTGGGGGAATTGATGACATTCATGACCTTGATAAGCCCGTTAATATTCTATAGAATGCCCCACAACTGGCTCTGTATGATGTTCCATCATGATTCATCTCAGGTTATGCATCTTTGGCAGGAATATCACAGAAATCATGTGCTCTTCTCATTGCATCCATCAGATGGCACACAATTTCAAATTGTTCATTTACTGATTACACTAATTTTTATCACTTGATTAAAGTGTTGTCTGCCAGGCTTCTGTCTCATAATTATATGAGCTTATGTGTGATTATAGATTCTTCAGATGGTGGGATGCAATGCAAAGACACTCAGATAAATGAAAGGCAGAACTCTGTTGTTACAGCTCCAAATGAGAGAAGGTCGTACATAGGGCCACATGGGGTATTGTCAGGAGACAGAGTAGCAGCAAGCCAGGGCTGCGGAAGGCAGTTCATAGTGGTAAATGGGATGGAATTAGCTGGGTTTCATAGGTTTCCTGGGGATTGGGTATTCTGAATCATTCTGTGGGTGCAAGGAAGAAGGGGCTGTCTCTGGTATCTGGGGGCCTCTGGAAGCTAGCTAGCTATTGTAACCCAGGAGCATAGAAAATAAAGGAATAAAGAAAATGGTTGGGGTGAGGGCTTAGCGAACTGCCCACAAGAAAGAATTCCAAGTTTTTAGCTATTATTTAAAATGGTTAAGACAGCACTTGTGAAATACTATATTATAGCCTCCCAACTGTTAAATTGCTCTTTTCCCCATTCCCTTTGCAGGTAATAAGATTCTGCAGGGAGATAACTTTGAAACCATGAAAACGTCCTGTTTTTTGTCAAACATTCCATTTTTTCATTATTAATTTATGTCAGCATAGATTCATCTTTTTCACATTTTATCTAATGAATTATATAATGTTACTGCCACTATTTATTGTGATGCTGAAATTGTCCAAAATTTGGCCAGTGGGAATACCCTTATGCTAAATTTTGTGTCCTTTTGACATGGCGCCATCTTTCTCTGGGTAATTCCTTACTGTTGCTCAAAAAAGACATTTCAGGCTTGTCTTATAGTGAAGTCCAAGATAGCCAAAGATGACCTTCCTACTTTAAGCTCAGCTGACTAGCAACCATAATTCCATCTGCTAAGTCCCTTTGCCATGTGACATGGCATAGTTGCAGGTATAACACTCAGAGGTGAAGATCATAGGGCCCCAAATTCTGCCTATCATAAGTACTTAATAAATATAATCTGGCTGTTTTATTTGGTTGCTGAGGAACAGATGGTATCGCTATGCAGGGAGGAGGGACAGATAGCATTTCCAATTTGAGTTCTGCAGACAGTTGCTTCTGGCATGTTTTATTATATTTTTTAAATTTAATGGTTTTTGTTGAGATGGAGTCTCACTCTGCCACCAGGCTGGAGTGCAGTGGCATGATCTTGGCTCACTGCAACCTCTGTCTCCTGGACTGAAGCAATCCTCTCACCTCAGCCTCTAAGTAGTACTGGGACTACGGGCACATATCACCATGCCCAGCTTTTTTTTTTTTGGTATTTTTTTTAGAGAAGGGTTTTTTTTTTTTTTTTTTGAGACGGAGTTTCCCTCTGTTACCCAGGCTGGAGTGCAATGGCACGATCTCGGCTCACCGCAACCTCCACCTCCCGGGTTCAGGCAATTCTACTGCCTCAACCTCCTGAGTAGCTGGGATTACAGGCACGCGCCACCATGCCCAGCTAATGTTTTGTATTTTTAGTAGAGACGGGGTTTCACCGTGTTGACCAGTATGGTCTCGATCTCTTGACCTCGTGATCCACCCACCTCGGCCTCCCAAAGTGCTGGGATTACAGGCTTGAGCCACCGCGCCCGGCGAGAATGGGTTTTACTATGTTGCCCAGGTTGGTCTCAAACTCCTGAGCTCAAGCAATCTGCCCACCTCAGCCTCCCAAAGTGCTGGGATTATAGGTGTGAGCCACCTCACCTAGCACTACTGGAATGTTTTGTTCTATTTGTTTTCATGCTGTAGGTTGGCCTACAGCCATTTTGGAGATGTTTGCAAGCTTTCTTGGATTTAGCTTGATGCTGGAGCAGGCATGCTAGCCCACAACGCAGCGAAGAAGTATAGAAAATAGAAGCAATAGTTTCTGCAGAATGCTCTGTTTACAGCTGACAGGTTTAGTACGTTACCACAGATGAACTCTGGGCTAGCAATTTAAGAAGCCTAATTACATGTCTATAAGCACATAATATCAGAGAATAACCAAAATGAGCATGGAGGATTCTGAACAAGCATCTCAAAATTCAAGCCAATGGTCTTGGCTGGTAATCAGGTGATGAGATAGATGATGGATTTGCTGGCATATGGTTATGAAAAATAAAGGAGAGAGAGAGAGGGAGAGATGGTAGAACTGGCTATTAAGAGTGTCATCTCGGTGAAAATACCCAAGACCATTAAAACAGTTTTGACTTTGGTTATTGGCACAGAAAAGGTCAATTAGAAGGTTCAAATTAATTCAAATCTAGGGCTCACATGTTCTTAGTAGCACTGTAGGATTCTGTTTTGGAAGTTGACACAAGCATTGCAGTTGAGTGCTATGGGCCCAGTTATTCTGGGGGAATTGAAGTTTTCTATGTTTTATTTATGAAAAGTGCCAGGAACTACAAAAGAGTTGATAAATACTTGACAACTACTCAGATTCAAGGTTGGAGGGGAAATGCAGTTATTTATTGAGGGCCCTTGATATTCAGAGACTTGAAACCTTTTGACGTCAGAAAAGGACCAAATGTTGTAAAGCCTCTTAGCTTGGGTTCCCTGAAGCAGACTCTGGGATAAGATTCATGTGACGTGACATGCTGTGAAGGGAAGCAGGACAAGGAGGTGTAGGAGCCAACCAAGGGTGAGGGAGCAGCCTAAGTTCTGCAAGCAGGTGGCCTCAGTTAGACACCACAGGAAACCTCTGTAGTGTAAGCTATTCCTTGGAGCTGTCCCAACCAGAGGGAAGGGAGAGAGACTCCCATGCTCCCTTCAATGATTCATGAAGGGTTGCTGAAGAAGCAAGTACATTCCCAGTCACTTCTCGCTCTCCAAACATTGGGTAAAGTGGGTTCTAAGAACCCAAGGGAAGTCTGACAGAAAGAGCCACAGGTGATAGTTGTTGGGTGTGAAAGCACACAGAAGCCAGGAGGGGCTCTGGGCAGAGCCCTGATGTTGCCTTCTAAACCTTATGCTAAGAATTGAATGAGACAGTTTTGATGGGAAATAAACTGCTAGCTGTCTTGACCTGAGAGCAACAAATAAAAAGTAAAGATGACAAGGTAGGACTTTGAGAATTAATCCACAGGAAGGAACGGTGACATGAGAGACTGGGTAAGGAAAGCAAAAACTTAGGTTGATCCAGTGAAGCAAGGAAGAAAGAAGATTGCCTTCACAGAGATGAGGTGGCATGGGATGAAGTGACTGCTTGAATCGAGTGTTTGGATAGTGAATGAGTTCACAGAGGAAGTCTGAGCTTTGCCAAGTCTTGTGTCTAAGTTGAATGTGGCTTTGTGTCTATCAGTAAATTTCCAAGGTCTCCGTTCAAGTGCTCAAGGCACCCTTGAAGCATTTGTGTGATGGTCTAACTAGCAGCCCCCCATCTGGATAGTAGCCAGGTGATGGCAAAGTCAAAAGATGCAGTTCCTTGGAGCAAGTCTGTCAGAGACGGCCTGGGAGGGATGGCACATGTAGCTCTTCAAGCATTGGGTACAGTGGATTTTGCTAGTGCACTGGGTAGTGCTAATACACTTTCTGCTTAGCTCTGGAATGCTAGACAGGAGCCAGTGCAGACACCTAGGGGTGTGCTCTGAAACAGCTGGGAAAGGTAAGGGTGGCTGAAGCTACTTCTTTTATTGTTCAAAGTGTCAATGTAAAAGAGTAGGAAGAGGGCTAAATTAGGATGCAGGTAACCACAGAATGCTAAAGACAGAGGAACTCTGTAGGTGAGGATTTCAAACATTTAGTTAAAAACAATAACACCGATTAAAGCATAACAGTGGCACCAAGAGTCAACCCTCCTTAGGAGACAGTTCTGAAATTAAGTGAGGCTCAACTGAGACCACGTGCAAGCCAATGCTCAGTGATAGGATAAAGCCCTCCACAAAGGGGATTTAACACGTGTTCTTTCTCGCTTGACACCAAAAACTACTGCCAAATGTTCTGAATTCCCCCTCTTCTTTTATTTTCATTATCATCCCACCCTGTTTTTCTTTTAGTTATCTTTTCTAAATCTCTCTGCCTGCTTTGATAGGGCCATGACCCAGGTTGGATTCCAGTTCCATTTTTCTAAAAAGAGCTGAAGAGTATGCTGGGTCTCTCATTCTGTAAAAAACTAAGAAACAGAAGACAAAAACAGGAAGAATAATTAGGATTAACTCCTAGGGTTAGGTGTTGGGCCAGGGAGGAGAAAGAGGCAGAATCAGTCAGAGAAATGGGAAGCAAAGCAAGGAACATGGGGTTTGTTTTCCAAGGAACAAAGCCACTTATTAACAGGGTTTTAGGCAGGCTCACCTTTTCCTCCCCCGAAGTTTCATTCTCTGAAATGATTTTGAAATGGCTTACTATGGAGACTGATAGGAGACAGTTGTGAAGTGTACACACACACACACACACGCACACACATACACACACACACACACACACACACACAGTCCTCACACCTTTTTTACAATACTTGCTTAGGAACTGAGATTTTATCAGTAGAATCTACAATCTTCCCATTACTTTATTTTTTTTTAATTTATTTTTAATCAGGATGCCCCACACTAGAATAGGTTCAGAGACTCCCCATTTTTGCATTACATTTTAAAGTAGATATTTTTGTTTTTAAAACAATTAGATTTTTGAAGAGTATATTACATGGCATCACTTGGCTAGCAGCTAATTTATAGAATAACTAAAATCCGTAAGTAGAAATTACTTAAAAATATCTTCCTCCTTGTACTTATAAAAAAACTGAAACCAAAGCGAAACAAAACCCCAAATATTGGTAATATTGGCTGTGATGGGCAGAGGGTCAGGAAGAGATGGAATAGCATCCCCTACCTGTCTATAGGTAGATGTGAAGGCTCCGAGGTAAGCAACTACTCCTGAGGAAATGAGGATATCCCCGGTCAAGTTGATGTACAGCTGCCCTAGGTCCAGAGCTGTGTGGCTCCATCTAGTTTTCTCACCTCCAAGGCCTCCAATCAACTGCTCAGCTCGTTCTAGTTTTTTGCTGCACAGGTCAACCTCAAAAATAAAAATGAGTTTTTATCAACATTTATAAGTACACTAAGTCTAAAATTCTGCAAGATTTTACCCTCAGAAGTAAATTATTATTTTTAATTACAGACTTCTGTCTGGGATTTCCTATGACACTATGACATAGGAAAGTCCATGATGTTTTAGAATTTGTAAATATAAAGTATTTAATGTAATTGATAAAATTAATGAATATTTATCATATAATGCAAAAAGCAGCCCTATTTAAGGAAATGACATACAGTACAAGACAATGAATGTTAATTAAAGGATATTCTTCTGCAAATATAGATGTTTTCTCTCCATTTTAAATAATCTAGATGCACTTTCAGTATACTACAAACCTTTTCCCTTCATTTAACTGATGGTTGATTTTATTAGGGTCTTAAATGTTTGAAAGTTTTAATAATTTATGATTATTTACAAAGCACAATTTTCAGGTTTGTTAAATTGTGTCAAACTACTCAGGCACTTGCAATTCAGCTTAAATCAGGACATCAATCAATAGTGGACAGCTCATTTAGTGCATAAGACTGTCAACCAAATATGATTATATGTAATTAAGCAATATGATAAAAAAAGAGACACAATTATGAAGGTGGAAAACTTGGTGAAAGTTATTTCAGTTTACACAATAGCAATATTCCAGCAGAATATGTAAATTATTTTGATTAAATTTTTAAGTACCTTAACATCATTATTCTTGGAAGAAGATGAGATTAAATAAAGCTTATCTTGACATTCAAAAATCATTTACATGAAAAGAAAAATTCAACAATCAACAAAAGCAAAGACATATAGATTATTTTGGAGTAAGAATTTGGCTTATGCTTTTTACTAATGTTATTAAAATTTATAGTAAGTCAATGATTTTGGATTAAAAGATGTATAATTCTATATCAGTTTATCTAAAGATAGGTTTGAAAAAAGCAAATGGTATATAATTGTAGTATTTGTGATACTTCCTAAATTTAATTTTTTTCCCTTTTAACTTTCCATCTTTAAATATCTTTTGTCTTTCTAGTTTCTTTCGTCACTTATTCTTTCAACAATGTTTATGATAAACTGAATCAGGTCTTGGACTATGACAAAGTTGCCATCAGAAACTACTAAGTACAAATATTTTAGCTAAAATTTTACCTCCAAAAGCACATTTTAAATACACATGTATGCATATGTTCATTTTACATTACCGTTAAGTTTCTAACATTATAAAAATAAAATTTTCAAACATGGAGGAGAATTTAAAAATGTCTCAAGACAGCAACTGCATAGCGATTCACTGGTTGTATTATTTAAAACTGATCATTCAAAAATCACGCCATAATAGGTTATGCTTCTGATGATTAGCACAATATCTTACATTTGTGCAAATATAGAATACAGGATAGATACTATAGAAAGAAGCAGTCTGGTGTCTTGGAAAGAGTACAGCTATTAGCATCAGGTTGCCTGGGTTCAGTTTTAGACTCAATGATCAGAAGCTGGGTTGACCATGAACAAGCTGTTTGATCTTTCTGTTCTTTAGTTTCTTCAAAATGTTGCAAAATGATTACTTCCCTCAAAAGGTTGTTTTGAGAATAAATGGTATAACGTAATGTTCTTAGAACAACAGGACCTTGTACATAATAAGCATTCAATAAAGGTTGACTGTTATAAAACATTTTGACTTTTCTTCTGGACCATAATCAGACTTTAGCAGTTAATTTTTCCAAATGAAATCACTAATTAAATTAGAGCAATATTTTTAGTCTTGAAAACATTTTTAGTAGATAGTGTATGGTTTTGAGTACTGAGTTCCAATTTCAGCTCTGCCATTAATTGTTACACAGCCAAGGTCACTTAACATTCTGGTTCTAATTTCCTTACTTGCAAAGTGAAAAATGACTAAATAATCTAGCTCAATATTCTATTAACCTAAGGCAGGGAGACTGGCATTTTTTTTTTTTTTTTTTGGAAAGGGCTAGAGAGTAAATATTTTAGTCTTGGTGAGCCAAGCAGCAAAACTGAGGATGTTACGTATTATGCAAATACTTATGTGGCCATTAATATGTAATTATTTTAAATGTCAAAACCATTATTAGCTCTTGGGCCATACGAAAACAGGGGATGGGCAGATATGGCCTGCAGGTGATAGTTTGCCAATCCCTGACCAAGAAGGAAACAGGACTGGTGTGTTATATGCTAGTACAAACATCATTCTTAGTTAAGATAACTGAGAATGTGTCCATCTTTTTCTATATCAGCACATACCTGATTTTCCAGGTCAGCCTTCTTTTGTTTATTTAATTCAAGTGTGTCTTGAAGCCTTGCCAGCTTGTCCTGAACTTCCTTAAGGGCTGCCTGCTTCTTTCTAAGACCGTCCATGGCAATTTTAAGCTCCCCTTCAGCTGCAGCCAGTTTTATCTTTTTGGGAGCTACTATTTTTGCCACTCTGCAAAAAGTAAAATTGAAAAATTAAATATTCATTTAATATTCCAGTAGCCTTTCTACCACGGAATTTACTTTTCTAATATCCTTACTACGACTCAAAATACTTCTTTGTGCAAAACTCTAAACTGATTTCTATATTCTATGTTTTATCTAAGAACCAACCAAACTTGAACTTGAACACAAGAAATGGCCATTAAAATAGACAAATACACAGTATTTTCACATAATTGTTTTACTCAAAAAACAATTTGCCAGTATGAAATTTGATAACTTTCCAAAAGGAGAGTAGGATACTCATGTAGAATATTACAATGCTAGTAGAAGCCTAAATGGTTAAAAGTTAGTTTTGATGAGGAGAAAGTGAGGTATCTTTTGTTTCTGTCATTTTACTTTTAAAAATATCCTAGAATACCTCCTCAACCAAAAACAGTTATCCTATAAATATGTACGTGGTAATAAAAGGAATTAAACAGGAAAAAAGATGGATCTAAATTCTCTCCCTAGTATCTGGAAAATGGAGTCAGTCATGTTATCTATCTAAAAAACATTAAATTTATCATTAACTAATATATCAGGGTCTGAAACATATATAGCACTACTATAGATGTAGAATGGTTAAAATTGGATATGAGTTTGAAAAATAACCTGTGCCAGTTGTTTTTTTGAAAAAATAATAATTACTCTGTTTTTTTGGTATAACTGGTTCTCATATAATCACCAAAAAAGGCTCCTCATTTCACAAGAATACATATTACACCAGTAGTTTTTAAAGTGTGGTCCAAGGACCCCTGGGGCTCCTGAAGACACTTGCCCCTTCAGGGAGTTTACGAGATCTTTCCTTGTCCAACTAAATATCTGCGTAATGGCAGACTTTTTAAAATATACTTTAGTCAAAACAACATACTGCAAAAGAAAGAAGAAGCAGATTTTGGTGTCTGGCTATCTTACATTAGACCACACACTAAAGAGACTTATAAAGGTATAATAAAACACCACTCTTCTCATCATTATTTTTTTCTCTTTTTAAAACAAGAACATGTACATTCTAAAAAATAAAAAGTCACATATTAACATATAACATTTTTATTGCTTTTAAAAATGAATTAATAAACATTGAAAAAATTTTTCCATTTAAATTTCTAATATGGTGAATAAAATCTTTTTGGGGTCTTCAATACTTTTAAAGAGTATAAACGGTTCCTGAGTCCAAAAGATTAAAGAACCACTGTATTATTGTATTAGTTGTTACAACCTTGCCTCCAGTAAATATGCAAACACAAAGCAGATTCAGATAGGATTTTCCAAAAAGCCTCTCACTTACATAACTTCTAAGTTTTATATTGTTTAACTGACAAAAGTGAAGATAAAATATACCAGCTGGGTTTCTTCTTAGCAGCACTTACTTATCATAGGAATCCATTGCTATGACCCATTTGCACAGACCTTCGGCTGCTGTAGAAGCATTTCTGATTTTTTCTGGCACGAAATCTGGATTTGGAATATAATTTTTTCTTATGATATTCATATAAGCTGGAGGAATATTGTCCTTGTCATATTCATGAAGTGACTGTAGAAACCTCATGTCACCAAGAAGTCTCTTAGCTGGGCCCCAGAAATCCTCGGTTTTTTTCCCTGAACCTGTTGGGTCAGGGATTTTGTCCGCTTTGATTCCTTTCAAGATGCATATAGCTTCCATGACAAGCTTGACACCAGCAGGAGGACTCTTCATGGATTTTACCACTGT
The DNA here is from genome assembly GCF_009761245.1 of Sapajus apella. NCBI lineage: Eukaryota > Metazoa > Chordata > Mammalia > Primates > Cebidae > Sapajus > Sapajus apella. The sequence continues at coordinate 6,159 of NW_022436968.1, read as the reverse complement.
AATATCCTTGAAATAACAACATGTTAATTATTTTAAAAAGACAAGTTTGTTTCTACAGTAATTGTAATTGGCTCCTGTTTTTGAACTAAGCATAGAGAAACTCACCCTGTTCACTGGGTAGAAATGGTGACAGTCACAGAACTGCACTTATACTCTTCTCTCAAGTCCCACCCAAAAGTTTAGCCAAAATTCTCTGCACTGTTTTAAAAATCTCTTTATCTTTCTAAATTAAAATATTCCCCTTTCACATCTTAACTTTTAGTATACTTCACCAAATCTAAGACATGCTATTGTAAAATAATTATAAAACACATTATTTTATGTATCCCCCCCAAAAAATCACTGAGCAAATTAACACAATACTTTATCACATCCTAAGATGTATTTCAACGGCAAGACTGTCTAAATATGAAAAAGGTACCCCTTAGAATCAAAATATAATCTTGAGTCTTATTGATTACCATTGATTACTGTAGTGCAAAGATGTATAAAGTTCTTGAAATAACTGTTGCTTTATGGTAGGTTACAACACCACCTGGCAGCTTTCTTCCTTTTCAAGGGTGTTTTTGCATGCACATGAATTACTTTTTCAGGCCAATTAGGTAATTCTTTTGCCAATCTCAAAATCATTTCAACTTCATTAATCTTGCAGGCTAATTTGGAGAGACAAACTAGACTAGAACACAATGCTAATTTCTTTCTTGGGCTAGAAAGTGTGTGACAAAGCTCTTACCTGTGCAGTAAGAGTATCAAGGGCGGCCAGCGCTGACTCCAATATTGGCAAGGCACCTGCCAGGTCAGCATCGCATTCATCTTTGATAGCTTTGGAAGCCATAGCTTGTTCGTTTGCTATTGCTTCATCAGCTTTCACTATTTTTTCAGTTTTGGCAACTTCTATAGACTCTTTCTCAATCATTATCATCATCTCATCAACCTCTTTGCTGGCAACTTTTAATTGAGGTTGTAGTGCCTCCAACTCAGACTGCATTGTTGCTACTTGAGATGAAGCAGAATCCAATTTCTCCAAACCCACTTCATATCTCTTTTTCATTTTCATTACTTCACTGAAAACAAATAGATAAAATGAAGTTAATCATGAGGCTCTGTATCCTACATTAAGGAAACATTTAAGTGCTTTTGAGCTTTCTAGGCTTTTTCTAGGCATAACTAGGGAAGTGGTCTAAAATATTTTCATATATGTGAACAATCTGTCAAAACATGAACCCTAGAACATTGGATTGTGCACAATTAAGGGCAGATAGCATGTTTTATTCATTTTTGTGTTGTCAGTACCTATACATTATCAAGGCATGCAACAGAAATTCAAAAAAATAAATACACTGGGGTTGAGGCAAGGAGACTCCTGTATCAAAATGAATGATATGCCCCTAAAGTTGGTAAGCTGATTCCAGCAATACTACCGTTGCTTTAAACCTTTTTATGATCACTTAAGCACACATTAGTGCTCAAAATACATTATTTTGAATGTTTCCCAATGTGAAAAAAATGATTTTAACATGTATTATACATCTTGAAATAGGGATTTTTTATTAAAGTAAAAGTAACACATACAACAGATCATAAAGCTCAATACCCTGTTTGGTGCAAAATGATTATAAAGCAATAATAAATGATTAGAAATAATGTCATATTTTAGCATACTTTAAAAATTTAACATTTTACTGTACTTAAAAATGCTATCTGCAAGGGAGGATCCAAGATGGCCGTTTAGGAACAGCTGAGGATTGCAGCTCCCAGTGAAAGCACAGAGGGTGAGTGGATGCCGCATTTTTATTGCCCACAGACCAGGCAATTCCCAGGCAGAGGAGCTCGGGTCGCCAGCGCGGCTGTGCCGGCTGGCGCGGCTGCTTTGCCCCGCGCGGCTGCTTTGTCAGCGCTCCAGAGCAGCGGTTCTCTGTACAAAATACACCGGTCTGGGTGCCCTTTTGGCTGGCGAATGGAGCCACGGGAAGTCGCCCATTCATCTATTTAAAAAGGGGACTGAGTAGGGAGCCAGGACAGTAGATTCCAGGGCAGAAAAAGCGCCACGAATCTCAGTGCCACTGCTTGAGCCAGCACAGTGTTGTCGCACGGGAAAAAACACACCACAGTGCCTCTTCAACAGGCGATTGGAACACCAACTTTAAAAAAAAAAAAAAAAAAGGCTCTGAGGCAGGGAGCCAGACGATCAGGCTTGGCTGGTCCCACCCCCACAAAAGAACAACAATCAGAAACTCTGGATTGAGAGTTTCACAGTAAGTGCAGCTGAACCTGGGACGGTCCAGCTCTGTGGGGTGAGGGGCGTCCGCCATTACCGAGGCAGCCCGTCTCTAGGGAGGTAGTCTGCCAATACTGAGGCAGCCCTCCGTTGACAAGGCAACGCGCCACTGCAGAGAGGCTCCACCTTAACAGAGGCGGGCCACCATTGCTGAGGAAGTTCTAACTACACCCATATAAACAGGAGTGCAGGGAAGTTCACTCGGCAGCTGGGCAGAGCCCACAGCAGCTCAGCAAAGCCTCTACAGGCAGACAGTAACTAGGCTGCCTCCTTGCTGGGCAGGGCAGCTCTGAAAGGAAAAAAAAAAAAAAAAAAAAAGAGAAGACAGCAGCATAACCAAAACTCATAAAGCCCTAAATCCCTGGGACAGAGCACCTAGGAACAAAAAGCAATTTATGAGTTCTGCTGCAGCAGACTCTGAAAGAACAACAGAGCTCACAGCTTGGCATTTGAGCTCCTATAAAGAAGAGACCATCTCCTCAACCAGGTCCCTGACCCCTATATATCCAAAGAGCCACCTCATAAAGGAGAGATCAGATTGACACTTGGTGGGTATCCTTCCGGGACAAAGATAGCAGAAGAAGAAAACTGGTAACAACCCTTACTGTTCAGCAGCTGCTGCAGATGAACCCCAGGCAAGCAGGGCCTGGAGTGGACCTCAGCAGACCTACAGCAGAGGGGCCAGACTGTCAGAAGGAAAACCAAGAAACAGAAATAACCTCACCATCAACAAACAGAACGTCAATCTGAAAGATTTGAGACCCAATCTGAAAGCCAGCAACTACAAAGTCGACAGGTGGATAAATCCTTAAAGATGGGAAGAAACCAGCGCAAAAAGGATGAAAACACCCAAAACCAGAACACCTATCCTCCTACAAGGAATCACAACTCCTCACCAGCAAGGGAACAAGGTTGGAGGGAGAACGAGTGTGATGAAATGACAGAATCAGACTTCAGAAGGTGGGTAGTAAGAAACTTCTGTGAACTTAAAGAACATGTTCTAACCAAATGCAAAGAAACTAAGAACCTTGAAAAAAGATTGGACGACATGCTAACAAGAATGGACAAAATAGAAAGGAATATAAGTGAATTGATGGAGCTCAAAAACGCAACACGAGAACTTTGTGAAGCATGCACAAGTATCAACAGCCGAATGGACCAAGCAGAAGAAAGGATAACAGAGGTCGAAGATCAACTCAACGAAATAAAACGGGAAGGCAAGAATGGAGAAAAAAGGGTAAAAAGGAATGAACAAAGTCTCCAAGAAATGTGGGACTATGTGAAAAGACCTAATCTACGTTTGATAGGCGTACCTGAATGCGACGAAGAGAATGAATCCAAGCTGGAAAATACTCTTCAGGATATTATCCAGGAAAACTTCCCCAACCTAGCAAGTCAGGCAAACATTCAACTCCAGGAAATACAGAGAACGCCACAAAGACATTCGTCAAGAAGAGCAACCCCAAGGCACATAATCGTCAGATTCACCAGGGTCGAAATGAAGGAGAAAGTACTAAGGGCAGCCAGAGAGAAAGGTCGGGTTACCCATAAAGGGAAGCCCATCAGACTCACAGCAGAGCTCTCAGCAGAAACCCTACAAGCCAGAAGAGAGTGGGGGCCAATATTCAACATCCTTAAAGAAAAGAACTTTCAACCCAGAATCTAATCCCCAGCCAAACTAAGCTTCGTAAGAGAAGGAAAAATAAAATCCTTTGGGAACATGCAAGTACTCAGAGATTTCATCACCACCAGGCCAGCTTTACAAGAGCTCCTGAAAGAGGCTCTACACATATAAAGGAGCAACCAGTACCAGCCACTCCAAAAACATGCCAAATGGTAAAGAGAATCAAACACAATGAAGAATCTGCATCGACTAATGGGCAAAACAGCCAGCTAGCACCAAAATGGCAGTATCAAATTCACACATAACAATATTAACCCTAAATGTAAATGGACTAAATGCCCCAATCAAAAGACACAGACTGGCAAATTGGATAAAAAGACAAAACCCATCAGTATGCTGTATCCAGGAAACCCATCTCACATGCAAGGATACACAAAGGCTCAAAATAAAGGGATGGAGGAAGATTTACCAAGCAAATGGAGAGCAAAAAATAAAGCAGGAGTTGCAATTCTCATCTCTGATAAATTAGACTTTAAAGCAACAAAGATCAAAAGAGACAAAGAGGGACATTACATGATCGTAAAAGGATCAATGCATCAAGAAGAACTAACGATCCTAAATATATAGGCACCCAATACAGGAGCACCCAGATACATAGGGCAAGTTCTTAATGACTTACAAAGAGATTTAGACTCCCACACAATTATAGTGGGAGACTTTAACACCACATTGTCAATATTAGGCAGATCAACCAGACAGAAAACTAACAAGGATATCCAGGGCTTGAACTCAGACCTGGACCAAGCAAACCTAATAGACATTTACAGAACTCTCCACCCCAAATCCACAGAATATACATTCTTCTCAGCACCACATCAAACCTACTCTATAATTGACCACATAATTGGGAGTAAATCACTCCTCAGCAAATGCAAAAGAACGGAAATCATAACAAACAGTCTCTCAGACCACAGTCCAATCAAGTTAGAACTCAGAATTCAAAAACTAACCCAGAGCCGCACAGCTTCATGGAAACGGAACAACTTGCTCTTGAATGTTGACTGGATAAACAATGAAATGAAGACAGAAATAGAGATGTTCTTCGAAACCAATGAGAATGAAGACACAACATACCAGAATCTCTGGGACACATTTAAAGCAGTCTCTAGAGGAAAATATATAGCAATAAGTGCCCACATGAGAAGCAAGGAGAGATCAAAAATTGACACCCTATCATCAAAACTGAAAGAGCTAGAAGAGCAAGATCAAAAAAACTCAAAAGTCTAGCAGAAGACAAGAAATAGCTAAGATCAGAGCAGAACTGAAGGAGATAGAGATACAAAAAAACCCTTCAAAAAAATCCATAAATCCAAGAGCTGTTTTTTAGAAAAGATCAACAAAATAGACAGACCACTAGTCAGATTAGTAAAAAAGAAAAGAGAGAATAACCAAATTGATGCAATAAAAAAACGATAAAGGGGATATCACCACAGATTCCAAAGAAATTCAAACCATCATCAGAGATTATTACAAACAACTCTATGCACATCAACTAGTAAACCTGGAAGAAATGGATAAATTCCTGGACACTTGCCTCCTCCCAAGTCTAAACCAAGAAGAAGCCGAAACCCTGAACAGACCCATAACAATGTCTGAAGTTGAGGCAGCAATTAAGAGCTTACCACCCAAAAAAAGCCCAGATCCAGAGAGGTTCACAGCCGAATTCTACCAGACATACAAAGAGAAGCTGGTACCATTCCTTCTGAAACTATTCCAAACATTACAAAAAGAGGGAACTCTTCCCAAATCATTTTATGAGACCAACATCATCCTGATTCCAAAACCTGGCAGAGACTCAACAAGAAAATAAAACTTCAGGCCAATATCCATGATGAACATAGATGCAAAACTCTTCAATAAAATACTGACAAGCCGATTGCAACAGCACATCAAAAAGCTTATCCACCATGACCAAGCAGGCTTCATCCTGGGGATGCAAGGCTGGTTCAACATACGCAAGTCTATAAACGTAATTCACCATATAAACAGAACCAAAGACAAAATCCACATGATTATCTCAACTGATGCAGAGAAGGCCTTTGACAAAATTCAACAGCCCTTTATGCTAAAAACCCTCAATAAGCTAGGTATTGATGGAATGTATTTCAAAATAATAAAAGCTATTTATGACAAACCAACAGCCAATATCATACTGAATGGGCAAAAACTGGAAGCATTCCCCTTGAAATGTGGCACC
>NW_022436967.1:25567698-25567806 GCF_009761245.1 Sapajus apella | reverse complement strand
TGGAGTGCAGTGGCACAATCTCGGCTCACTGCAACCTCTGCCTCATGGGCTCAAGCGATTCCTCTGCCTCAGCCTCCCGAGTAGCTGGGATTACAAGCATGTGCCACC
>NW_022436967.1:25566704-25567598 GCF_009761245.1 Sapajus apella | reverse complement strand
TCCCATCCTCCATTTGATCTCGGCTCACTGCATCAAGCGATTCTCCTATCTCAGCCTCCCAAGTAGCTGGGACTACAGGTGCATGCCACTATGACTGGCTAATTTTTGTATTTTTAGTAGAGACTGGGTTTTGCCATGTTAGCCAGGATGGTCTTGAACTCCTGACCTCAGGTAATCTGCCTGCCTCGGCCTCCCAAAGTTCTTGGATTACAGGCGTGAGTCACCAGGCCTAACGGAGATTTTTATGTAATGAAAATCTCACCAGAGCTTTAGAAAGGATACTCAGACATTGTTAATAGGGATGTAAATTGGCACAAACTCTCTGAAGGATAGTTTTTCACTCTACATCAAAAAACCTAAAAATGTACATACTTTTTAAAAATTTTTTTTATTTTTAGAGACAGGGTCTGGCTCTGTCACCCAGGCTGAAGTGCAGTGAAGCAATCATAGCACAATGTAGCCTCGAATTCCTGGGCTCAAGGGATCTGCTCTCCTCAGCCTCCTAGTTGCTTGTACCACAGGTGTTTGCCACCACACCAGGCTAATTTTTTTCTTAGTCAGGATGATCTCGATCTCATGATCCACCTGCCTCGGCCTCCCAAAGTGCTGGAATTATAGGCGTGAGCCACTGCCCTGGGCCGCAGGAGATTTTTTTTTTTACAAAGAAAGTTACTCTGGCTGAATTATGCAGGATATTCTAGGATAGGAAGAACTCTGTGGGGTCATTATTAAGAAACTGCAGGCTGGGCACGGTGGCTCACGCCTGTAATCCCAGTACTTTGGGAGGCCAAGGCGGGTGGATCATGAGGTCAAGAGATCGAGACCATCCTGGCCAACATGGTGAAAACTCGTCTCTACTAAAAATACAAAAAAATTAGCCAGGCGTGGTGGCAC
>NW_022436967.1:25529367-25566604 GCF_009761245.1 Sapajus apella | reverse complement strand
AAAAAAAAAAAAAAAAAAGAAAGAAACTGCAATAAAACACTGAAAGAGTGACTAAAAGCCTGGACTAAAGCCAGGGATATAGAAAAAAAAGAATTAGGACATTACCGAATTAGAGTTCACAGAGTGTGGTGAGTCATAGAACCTGAGAGATCTAGAGAGGTCTAGGTTGACACTACACTTTCTAGCTTGAGTGATTTGGTTGATGGTAAAAATCTTTATCTAGGCTACGAATGAAGAGGATGGAGCAGGTTTTGATAATTTGTGTATTTGGATGCATAGGTAGGATAGATGATGGAGAAGGGTTGCATTGTATTTTAAATCGCTCATATTTTAGGCACTGTCACTCAGGCTGGAGTGCAGTGGCACGATCTGAGCTCTCTGCAGCCTTGATCTCACCGGTTCAAGTGATCCTCCCACCTCAGACTCCCAAGTAGCTGGGACTACAGGTGTGTGCCACCGTGCCTGGCTAATTTTTGTATTTTTTGTAGAGACGATGTTTTGTCATGTTGCCCAGGCTAGCCTTGAACTCCTTGCCTCATGCAATCCACCTGCCTCAGCCTTCAAAGTGCTGGAATTACAGGTGTAAGCCACTGTGTCCATCCCATTAGAGGATTTTTTTTTTTTTAAGATGGGGTTTTGCCATGTTGCCCAGGCTGGTCTTGAACTCCTGAGCTCAGGCAATCCACCCACCTTGGCCTCCCAAAGTGCTAGGATTACAGGTGTGAGCCACTGCGCTGGGCTGGATTTTTTGTATTGAGACTGAGTCTCACTCTGCCACCCAGGCTGGAGTGCAGTGGTGTGATCTCAGCTCACTGCAACCTCCGTCTCCCGAGTTCAAGCGATTCTCCTGCCTCAGCCTCCAGAGTTGCTGGGATTACAGGCACCTGCCACCACGCCCGGCTAATTTTTGTATTTTTAGTAGAGACTGGGTTTCACCATATTGGACGGGCTAACTCCTGACCTCGAGATCTGCCCGCCTCGGCCTCCCAAAGTTCTGGGATTACAGGCATGGCCATTGTGCTTGGCCCCCATTAGAGGATTTTAAGGAGAAATATGACATGATTGGATTTATATTTAGAGATAATTTGAATGACCTGCTGAGAATAGGTGTTAGAGTTATAGGTAATTATTACAAAAATAAAGAGAGAGGGGCTGGTGGCTTGGACTTTTATAAGCAGCAGTGGTATGACTGGGAAATATGTTCTGGGGATACTTAGAAGACTTGGCCAGCAGGATTTTCTAATGGCCTGGATGTGTATGAGAGAGTAGTCAAGGACGACTCCAGAGTTTTGGTGCAAGCACCTAGAAGGATGGATTTGCTATTTATTGGGATGGAGAAGGCTGTTAGAGAAGTAGTACATATCTAGCTTTATACATGCTTAGTCTGAGATGCTTCCTAGATATCTAGGAGGAGATGGGGAGCAGTCAGTTGGCAAAAGGAGAAGCTGCAGGGCCAGACATCTGATTTGGGAGTTGACAGCTATAGACAATGGGAATGTGTAGGATTAGCTATGGAGTGGACATAGACAGATAAAAGAGGTCCAAGGACTGGGATTGTGGATTTTAAAAAAGCAGCCCACGAGGCAGAAGGAAAACCAAAACAGTGTGTGGAGTCCTGCAAGTCAAGTGAAGAAATTTATGTCAAAGAAATGTTTTTGAAAATAAGTCAGACAAGAACTGACTAAAATTGGCCAAAGCAACACAGATGGAACTGGAGGTCATTAGGTTAAGTGAAACAAGCCAGATACAGAAAGACAAGTATTGCATGTTTCTACCCATAAGTGGGGGCTTAAAAATGTGGACACATAAATGTAGAGAGTAGAATGGTAGACAATGGAGATTTTGAAGGGCGAGGGGTGGGAGGAGGCTGGAGGATGAGAAGTTATTTAATGGGTGCAATGTATGTTATTTGGGTGATGGATACCCAAACAGTCCTGAATTGACCATTATGCAACTTTTGCATGTAACAAAATTGCACTTGTACCCTCATAAATTTATACAAATAAAAAAAGAAATCTGCCTGACAAGGTAGCTCACGCCTGTAATCCCAGGACTTTGGGAGGTCGAGGTGGGCGAATCACCTGAGGTCGGGAATTCGAGACCAGCCTGACCAACATGGAGAAACCCCATCTCTACTAAAAAAATATATAAAATTAGCGGGGCTTTGGTGGCACATTCCTGTAATCCCAGCTGCTCAGGAGGTAGAGCAGAAGCATGGAATTACAGAGGGTTGGGGTTGTATGCTTATGGGAATAAGCCAGTAGAGAGGGAAAATAGATGGTAAAGGAGAAAGTGAGAGCCAGAGGGAGACAGAGGAGGGAGAGTCCTTGGAAGAATGATGTCCACAAGTAAATTTGAGGAGATCTGATCAAGTGCCCAAGTGGAGGGCTTGGCCTTTCATAAGAGCATGCACAATTCATTCATAGTAAGAAGATAAGGGACATCGTTCAGCATATGGGCAGATGAATATAATGGTGATGAAACTATGTGGAAGCTCTCTTTTGAATGCCTCTGTTTTCTTGGTGAAATAACAAGGTCATCAGTTGAGAATAAAGAATCCAGGCCGAGGGCTGTGGCCGAGGCCGGTGGACTGCCTGAGACCAGGAGTTCAAGACCAGCCTGGTCAACACGGTGAAACCCCATCTCTACTAAAAATACAAAAATTAGCCAGGCATGGTCACATGCACCTGTGATCCCAGCTACTCCAGAGGCTGAGGCACAAGAATTGCTTGAACCCAGGAGGCAGAGGCTGTATTGAGCCTAGCTTGCTCTAATGCACTCCAACCTGGGCAACAGAGTGAGATCCTGTCTAGAAAAAAAAAAGAATTCAGGGGCAGCACTGGAAGTTTGAGGAGAGAGTTGTTAATGATTGGAAAGCAGGAGAATGAATTTATTAGGGAAACATGATAGGATTACTACACGCCAACAAGGGCTCTCTCGAAATTAGTGTCCAGCCGCAGTGTGACTCATGCCTATAATCCCAGCATTTTGGGAGGCCGAGACTGGCGGATAACCTGTGGTCGGGAGTTTGAGACCAGTCTGACTAACATGGAGAAACCCCATCTCTACTAAAAATACAAAATTAACAGGGCGTGGTAGAGCATGCCTATAATCCCAGCTACTCGGGAGGCTGAGGCAGGAGAATCGCTTGAACCCAAGAGGTGGAGGTTGCGGTGAGCCAAGATCGCACCATTGTACTCCAGCCTGGGTAACAAGAGCAAAAGTCCATCTCAAGAAAAACAATAAAACTAGTGTACAGCAACACTAAGAACTAACTCTCCAGGTGTACATTTCATGGGTGCAGGCTTAGAGTAGATGGAAAACTGGATATAATTGAGATTTCATTTTGCCAGGTGAGTATGGCAGAGGGAAAAAGAGGCAAGTTGAAGTACATACAAGGCAATGGTAATAATAATATCACAGGCCTAGTGTGGTGGCTCATGCCTGTAATCCCAGTACTTTGGGAGGCTGAGGTGGGCAGATCATGAGGTCAAGGGTTCAAGACCAGCCTGGCCAACATGATGAAATCCTATCTACTAAAAATACAAAAATTAGCTGGGAACTGGGACCCGGGAGGCGGAGGTTGCAGTGAGCCGAGATCGCGCTGCTGCATTCCAGCCTGGGCTACAGAGCAAGACTCTGTCGAAATATACATATATATATATACCATATATATTCCATGTGCCACTATATATATATATAGTGGTACATGGAATCCAAATCATACAACGGAGTAGCGATAGTGTGAAGATAGTAGGGCTGAAGGGTTGGAGGTTTCTGTGTGATTACAGAATTATTGGAAATAGGGTAGTATAGGAAGTCAGTTAGAAGGAAAGTGACTGATCATCAGAGAATAGAATGCTTGATAGTGGGGTCATCGAGAGGGTACAAATATCAATAATGAAAAACCCTAGGGTATGAACAGGGGAGTAGACAGTGAATATTTGAAGTGGGGTGGAGGTCAAGGTCATTGCAGATTAACAGGAGCGTTGTCTATGTGTACTTTTTTTTTTTTTTTTTTTTTTTCTTTGGGACCGAGTTTCGCTCTTGTTACCCAGGCTGGAGTGCAATGGCACGATCTCGGCTCACTGCAACCTCCGCCTCCTGGGTTCAGGCAATTCTCCTGCCTCAGCCTCCTGAGTAGCTGGGATTACAGGCATGCGCCACCATGCCCAGCTAATTTTTTGTATTTTTAGTAGAGACGGGGTTTCACTGTGTTGACCAGGATGGTCTTGATCTCTTGACCTCGTGATCCACCCGCCTCGGCCTCCCAAAGTGCTGGGATTACAGGCTTGAGCCACCGTGCCCGGCGTGTACTTTTGTTTTTAATGGAATCTCACGCTGTCACTCAAGCTGGAGTGCAGTGGTGCAATCTGGGCTCACTGCAACTTCCACCTCCCGGGTTCAAGCCATTCTCCTCCTTCAGCCTCCCGAGTAGCTAAGATTATAGGCATGTACCACCATGCCCGGCTATTTTATTTTATTTATTTTTTGAGATGGAGTCTCACTCTGTGACCCAGGCTGGAATGCAATGGCACGGTTTTAGCTCACTGCAACCACCACCTCCCGGGTTCAAGCAATTCTCCTGCCTCAGCCTCCTGAGTAGCTGGGACTGCATGCATGCACCACCACACCCAGCTAATTTTTGTATTTTTTAATAGTGATGGGGTTTCACTATGTTTGTCAGCCTAGTCTCGAACTCCTGACCTCATGATTTTCCCCCCATCAGCCTCCCAAAGTGCTGAGATTATAGGCCTGAGCCACCACGCCTGGCCCCAGTTTTTATATATATATATATATATATATTTTTTTTTTTTTTGAGACGGAGTTTCACTCATGTTACCCAGGCTGGAGTGCAATGGCGCGATCTCGGCTCACCGCAACCTCCGCCTCCTGGGTTCAGGCAATTCTCCTGCCTCAACCTCCTGAGTAGCTGGGATTACAGGCACACACCACCATGCCCAGCTAATTTTTTGTATTTTTAGTAGAGATGGGGTTTCACCCTGTTGACCAGGATGGTCTCGATCTCTTGACCTCGTGATCCACCCACCTCGGCCTCCCAAAGTGCTGGGATTACAGGCTTGAGCCACCGCGCCCGGCCCCCAGTTTTTATATTTTTAATAGAGATGGAGTGCCACTATGTTGGCCGGGCTGGTCTTGAACTGCTGACATCAAATGATCCACCTGCCTTGGCCTCTCAAAGCGCTGGGATTACAGATATGAGCCACCACACCCAGCCTATGTGAATTTTTAAAAAATTAACAAGAATTATGACAAGGATATTGCTGAAGAAAAAGAAAGTAAGGTTTTTAAGGTATTCAGGAAATGCAAATGTGTGCAACAAAAAGAAATTGGGGTGGTCTAGTATGATTTTCAAAGCGGTTGGAATTTTTAGGGGAGGAGTCTAGGGGTAGCAGTTACAAGCAAAGATGAAGCCCATCCCAGGGTCTGAGCGAGAAGGAGAGCTGTCGGAAGATAAACAGCCACCACCCAAGAGGACTACAGAGACCATGACAGTAGTCTCCATTTTGCATAGTTTCCTGGTAAACCCAAATGGTGCCTTTCCTGGAGCACTCTTTACTGTTGTGGAAAGTGACAAGCGAGATTGAGAAGACGGGAGAGTTGCAATGGAGATACTCACTTGGGAGTTATTAGAATAGAGATCCTATATAAAGACATGGAATTGTATGAGATTGAAATACTTTGAGATTGAGAAGAGCATGGGGACTAGTTCTGACCCTTTTGATATTCCAAAGTTTAGAAGTCTAGAAGATAAGAAAGAGTCAGTAAAAGATGGGTGAAGAAGATGAGGAAGCAACCAGAGAGGTAAGAAGACAATTGAGAATGGTGTCTCAAGTCAATGATGGAAGCCGTTTTTCTAAAATGAATGAGTGATTTTTTTTTCTTTTCTGAGACAGGATCTCATTTTGTTACCCAGGCTGGAGTGCAGTGGCACAATCATGGCTCATTGCAACCTCAAATTCCTGAGCTTAAGTGATCCTCCCACCGCAGCCTCTGGAGTAGCTAGGACTATAGGCATACACCACCACACCCTGCTTATTTAATTTTTTCTTTCTGTGTAAAGACTGGGTCTCACTATGTTGCCCAGCTGGTCTTGAACTCCTGGGCTCATGTGATCCTCCAACCCAGGCTCTCAAAGTGCTGGGATTACAGTGCTGGGATTACTATACCAGGCCTAGCCTTGCCGCGCCTCGCCTCTCCTCCCCTCCCCTCTCCTTCCCTCCCTTCTCTTCTCTTCTCTTTCTCTCCTCTTCCCTTCTGTTCTTTCTCTTTCTCTTTTCTTTCTTTCTTTTCTTTTTTTAAACATTTGGAGGTCAAGCCAAAGGAGGATTGAGAATTGATCATTAAATTTAGCCGTGTGGAGGGCATTGGGAACCTTGCCAGAAGAAAGCTTGCTGATATAGGTGAAAGAAAGCCTGAATAGACTATGTTCAATAGAGAATGTAAGGAGAAGAATAGGAAATATTGAAACTTTGTAAAGGCTCTTGCTGAAAAGAGATGTACAGAACTGGAACACTAGCTGAGGGAAAGGAGGCTGAGGTAAAGTAAAGTTTTGCTGTGTTTTGTTTTTGAAGGTAGGCGTATATTTCTATGGAAATCCGTAAGAAAGGGAAACTGATGATGCATGAGAAAGGGAACAACCTCAGGAAGGTCATTCTATCTGCAAAAAACTGTGTGGTGGCTTACGCCTGTAATCCCAGCACTTTGGGAGGCTGAGGCGAGCGATCACCTGAGGTCGGGAGTTCGAGACCAGCCTGACCAACATGGTGAAACCCCGTCTCTACTAAAAATACAAAATTAGCCGGGCGTGGTGGCACATGCCTGTAATCCCAGCTACTCGGGAGGCTGAGGCAGGAGAATCGCTTGAACCCGGGAGGCAGAGGTTGCGGTGAGCAGATATCACCCACTGCCCTCCAGCCTGGGCAATAAGAGCGAAACTCCGTGTGTGGGGGTCTATATATATATATATAGACCATAAGCCACCTCAATGGGACAGCTGAGCCAACGAAGAAAGACAGCAATCAGATTTGGAAGGTGTTTTGCAAATCCATGCAAGCTCTATACCCCTGGGAAACAGTGAGACAAACAAGGTTGGCCCCTGTGCGGGATTTATGACTCCTGCCACAAGCCCTTGCTCAAAGGTCTGCAAAACCCGGTCCGCCTTTTAAGTTGTTCACAGAGCTACAAAAGAGGTGCTCTCTGCCTTGGTGAGGAATGGGGCCAAGTCCCTACGCTGGACGGTAGCTGCAAGATGCTTTCTCATAGTGAAGAAGGTGGATAGATCCAACCTCCCGAGAGAGGGGGAAACGCCCAAAGCGTGAAGGACACACCGCTTGGGGGACTTCATCCACCAGCCCGCATCTGACGGGGGGTTGAGTTCCCCGTGACATTTCACACCACGTTCACACCGCAAATTAATTCCCCCGTATCAATAGGGAGTACTTGGCAGAACAAAGAATGCGTGCGCGTGGAGGCTAGAGGTGGGTGGGTGGGTGCCAGCACAACGCCAAGGGGAGAGTGAGTGCGGAGAGGAAACGTGTGTATGGCATGAATGGAAAGAGCCGAGTGAGTGTGGAGGTGGGCAGGGAAGAGCTGGACGCGCCCCAGCAGCCGGGGGCCTCCCGAGGGAACGTCCGCCAGTGATGCAGGAGCGCCCGCGGAGGAGCCTCCTTCTCCCCACCCACCTCCCGAACTCCGGCAGTCAGTGGTGCATATAGACATATTTCTGGGAGCTGTCCATGAGCTCATCGCTCTCCCGGCGAGAGCGGCGGCGGCGAGGGAAGCAGCCGCCTTTCTCCCGGCGCCGCAGCTAGAATAAGCCCGGCCGCTCGCAGTTCGACCACTCGCGCGGGGCGCGGCGCTGGGAAGAGGCAGCCTCCGCCCCCGCCCCGCGGCCAAGGTCGCGTCCGACCCCGGCACTCCGCGGCCCCGAGTCCGCCGGCCGGGATGTAGGTGGCGCGGGAAGGGACTCCGGGCGGGCGAGCGGAGGGCACAGCCGCCCCTTCCACTCCGCGGCTCAGGAGCCGGGGCGGGTCCGCAGGGCGCGGCGGCTGCGGACACTCCGGGCTGGTCGCGGGGCGCGGGCCGCAGGCCCGACGCTGAGGAGACTGAAGAGACGCGGGGGACCCAGGCGTGACAGGAGGAAGAAACCCGGAGCCGCAGGAAGATGGCTTCTCCCACCTCCCCGGCCCCGGAAGGCGGGGCCTCCACCCCGCCGAACCCGCCGCGGATTCGTCAGGTGGGTGCACAAAGTGCGGGAGGGGCGCCGGCACCCCATTGTCCTCGCGCCCCCAAGGGCGGGGACGTCGCCCCCAATGCAGAGGCTCTCCAAGGAGCGGGGCCCAAGCGAGCCGACTTGGCTACATCGCCCGGCCCAGGACCATTCTCGAAACCTCTTTTCTCAGTCTCACTTCACACACAGACCCACACGCAGACAGCCCTAGAAAAATACTCCTTCCAAAACCAGACGTGTAACTTCTGAGCGCACACACTCACACTCACCCGGCAAACTCATCGCTCCCACCCCGCACAGAGGCACACACCCAGCTGTCACATGACCCACTGCAGAGCTATACCGTTAGAAGAAACTGGGGTGCCCCTAAGGAGAATGGTACCCCAGACTCAAACTCCCTGAGGACCTTGAGAAGGATTGATTGCTGGAAGCATTTACTTCCACCCACAGTAGAGCAGAAACCTCGTCTAGAGGTTACTCACCATTTCTCAACTTTCGGGTAGAGCTACACCCAGCAACTGCAGCCCTGTATCCTGCATTAGCCATGTAGTACAGAAAACATGTGTTCCTGGTGTCTCCACGTCTATAGAGACACAAACAGCTTCCCCCAGCACTGCAAGGAGGAATGCACGTTTCTTTGACTGTTTGAATAAGCCTGTTTTCTGTTTATATGGTAATATTAAAACAAGGGAGTACTCCATCTGGTTGTGATTTGTGATTTGGTATCTAGATTTTTTTTTCTCCTGCTACCAATGCCAGGAACTATATAGCATTAGCACTTTAGGTTATCACAGCAGTAGCGATTGTGCACTTGCTGTGTTCAGGGTAGTGCATGAGTGTGAGAAGATGATCCATTGACTGCAAATAGGAAACCTCTTTACCAAAGAGAATTGGATTCCTATTTAGAAATAGGGTTAAAATTGGTTGATGAATACTATCTGTGCAGAAAAATAATGCCCAACAGAATGCTCTTTCTCCCTGGCAGTGTGGAAATTTTTAAAAATAAAAGAGACTCCAGAATTTATAAAAAAACATGACAGTAAAATCAATTGATGCCTAACAAAGTCACGTTTGAATTTTAATATGTGTAGGTAGTGTTATATTAGGGACAACCTTTGTTTATGGGTGTTTTGTAATACAATGACTAAAAAGTAGTGTGTACAATCTTTGTGGCAATCTGCGTCCCAAAGAAATTGTTAGGGTTTTAAATCCTTATAGAATCTAGGACTCTAATTTTATGACAGTGCATTGTTAATTGCACTTGGAGGTGTTCTTTTTTATTTTATTTTATTTTGTGGAAGAATTGTGGTAGCAGATATCATTAAATCTGTTTTTGTGATACACATTCAAGAACGAAGGTGAAAGTATTGTTATTTACAATATAAGAGAAATCATTTTAAGCAAAAAATTATTTTTATATTTGGCTAAATATATACATACATACACTTGTAAATAAACACTGAGGAAGTAAAATTTGTTAATTTATTAATAAATAGAATATGTGCACTCAAAAATTCCTGTAAAATCTTATTCTATAAAGCACTTTTATTGATCTAGCAAATAGTATGTATGACAATAGTTATAGAAAAAATATGCATGGAAAGTCATTGTTATTTTGCAGGCTAGACACTGTTTAGAGAAACTCATAATTAAAAGCTGTGTAAAATGACATAGTGCTGCAACATTCAAGTTATTGACTAATATCCTCTGTTCAGGCTTTCATTTATGTGACCTTACAGTAGCACTGTTTTAGTGATTGGTGCATTAATTTGCATAGGATGTAGAAATAGGTTACTGGAATTATTGGTCCTTCTAGTCTACCTGATTCATCCAGTCAGGTGGAAACAGAAGTACTGACAACCTCTGGCTGCAGAATCACCATTTGCTTGAAAGTGATTTTGAGCAAATTAGACATAGAAAAACAGAAGGGATAACTGTGTTGTTCTACTAGGTGGTGAAATGTTTTAGGCCCCATTCACATTGTATTTTAACTGTGTCACTGTTTCTTGGACATGTTTTTCCGTGTTCATTAATAATTCTTTTTCAAATCAATTCTGGATTAAATTGGAATTAAATTGGAATTGCTTTACTCTTTCTGAACCATGTAAAAATTCGGAAAAAGCATAATTTTAAAAAGCACAGAAGTCCAAGGGAGTAAAAGATTTTAATGTGGATTTTAGCAACAAATCTACTGGTCATACTATTAATTACATAATGGAAATTTAGAAATTAAAATATTTTAGAAAAGCTTTTGGTGAATATAAACATAACTGGCAAATTACTAAATTTAACTACTAATTTCAATGAAAATAACCTGTGTGGGGATTCATTTATTCAACAAACATTTATTCAGCATAAAGTAATGTTTTGTGCTCTAAAGATAAAGAAATGAAAAGGACAAAAAACCCTACCCTTACAGTTGTAGGTATTTGAAGCATCAAACTATTTAAAATTTGAATTACTTATAAGGTCTTTTCCACATTATTTAGACAAAACAGTTATTTATCAGCTTTTTGTTTTAATCATTCCTCTAATATTAAGCCTAAATAATATCTAGTTTGTATGTACCTAAAATGTCACTGTGTGATTGATGTTTGCATTTATTTGCTATATTTCTGTTCTCATTTAATGATTTCATATGTTATTAGAATTACGTATCATAAACGATGTGTGTTATTTCTTACAATTTGATATTTTGAACAAAATTTTTTTAAAGCTTTTGGAAAATGCTAATGTAGCATGAAATATCTAAAGTGGGCCAGTACCTTCACACAGTGTTTTCAAAAGTGAGAAGGACAAGGACAAATGACCTTTAAATTCATTCTGTTAAAGGAGAGAAAACTTTATCAGTGCGCCATGTTTTCAGGCTTCTCAGGCTTTAGGTATTTCCTTTTTTTCTTCTTCTTTTTGTAAGAAAAGGGGTATCTTTATTTTATATCCAGGATAAAAAGTTACAGAAGTTTCACCTACTTTTTCCAACTTGTAAGTCAAATTAGTTATTAAAATAGAGATTTCATGAACATCAGCCCATGTTTATTCTTCATTCATTTTCTAACTTTGTAAAAGAAAAGATTAAGAAATGGTAGTTTTGCAACTTAAGTTTTAAATAGTTTGTCCGTATATGTCATATACATCAAAGGATCCATATGACTCCTATGGCCATTTCCAGAGAATTTAAATCAAAGCTAAATGAATACTTACTGAGATTGTGAAGTAGAAGATATATTGTAGGCTGGGCATGGTGGCTCATGCCTGTAATCCCAGCACTTGGGAGGCTGAGGTGGGCGGATCACCTGAGATCAGGAGTTCCAGACCAGTCTGGCCAACATGATGAAACCCCACCTCAACTAAAAATACAAAAAGTAGCTGGGCATGATGGCGGGTGCCTGTAATCCCAGATACTCAGGAGGCTGAGGCAGGAGACTGACTTGAACCCAGGAGGCAGAGGTTGCAGTGAGCCGAGATCGCGCCATTATCGTGGGACTGATTCCTGTGAGACTTGGAAGAGCTGTAAAACAGTCTGTCATTGGTGCCAGAAAACTTCACTGTCATTCTCTTGTTTCTTCATCAGTCCTTACCCGTGGTCTTTGGGTAACGGTGTCATTTCATTTATGGCAGCAAATTAGTTTTCCTTCTTTGTTTGCTGTGGAAATGTTGAGACATCCCATGTGGTAATATTGAAATATTTACAATGAGCCAGGCATAGTGCTGAGTGAGGCATAGTTTTCACAACAATCCTGTGAAGGAGATGTTATTCCCATTTTCTAGATGAGAAACCATGCGTTTAGAGAAACTAAGCTACATACCCAAGTTCATGGTTAGTTAATTTGGAACTCAGTGATTTAAAATATGGTCTTAATGATGCCTTACTTTGCAATCACTGTTATTTACTGTCTTCCTCTTCTAATTTTCAGGCATTGTGACTATTAAAGGAGCTCCTCTGTTACTCCTAGTTATCTATAATTATTCTCATGGAGCTCTGCTTTGAATTACTTATATTTAACTATAGTATTTACAGTAGAGTTGAAGTGATTTTCATTACTCAAATCCATCAGGAGAATAGCTTGAGTTGGGCGTGGTGGCTCACGCCTGTAACCCCAGCACTTTGGGAGGCGGAGGTGGGTGGATCACTTGAGGTTAGGAGTTTGAGACTAGCCTGGCCAACATGATGAAACCCCATCTCTACTATGAATGCAAAAAATTTAGCTGAGGCCGGGCGCAGTGGCTCACGCCTATAATCCTAGCACTTTGGGAGGCCGAGGCGGGTGGATCACAAGGTCAAGAGATCGAGACCATCCTGGCCAACAGATCGAGACCATCCTGGTCAACAAGGTGAAACCCCGTCTCTACTAAAAAAATACAAAAATTAGCTGGGCATGGTGGCGTGTGCCTGTAATCCCAGCTACTCAGGAGGCTGAGGCAGGAGAACTGCTTGAACCCAGGAGGCAGAGGTTGCGGTGAGCCGAGATCGCGCCATTGCACTCCAGCCTGGGTAACAAGAGCGAAACTCTGTCTCAAACAAAACAAAACAAAACAAAACAAAACAAAACAAAACAAAACACAAAAACAGGTACCTCTAAGTTCTTGCATTTATAAACATTTTGTTCCTTTTTATTGCTTAGTAGTATTTTATCATATAGGTGCACCACTGTACCAGATGAAGGACATTTGGGTTGTTTCCAGGTTGGGGCAGTGATGAATGAAGTTGCTGTTAAACATTTATATGGGTTTTTTGTGTGAACCATGTTTTTATTTTTATTTCTCTTGGGTGTACACCTAGGAGTATAATTACTGGGTCATATAGTAAGTATATGTTTAACTTAATAAGAAACTGTCAAACTATTTTCCAATGTGACTGTGTTGCTTTTACCTTCCTTCCAACAATGAATTAGAGTTCTCATTGCTCTGCATCCTTGCCAACATTTGATGTTGGCATTTTTTTTGTTTGTTTTAGTCATTTTAATAGGGGTGTAGAGATAATTCTTTGTGGTTTTAATTTGTATTTCCCTAATGACTAATGATGTTGAACGTTTTACATGTGCTTATTTGACATCCTTATATTTTATTTTATGTATTTATTTATTTACTTACTTATTTTTTTACTTTGAGACAGAGTCTCACTCTGTCACCCAGGCTGGAGTGCAGTGGCACAATCTTGGCTCACTGCAACCTCTGCTTTTTGGGTTCAAGCAATTATCCTGCCTTCCAGGTAGCTGGGATTACAGATATGTGCCACCACGCCCAGCTAATTTTGTATTTTTAGTAGAGATGAGGTTTCACCATGTTGGTCAGGCTGGTCTTGAACTCCTGACCTCAGGTGATCTGCCTGCCTCAGACTCCCAAAATGCTAGGATTATAGGCGTGAGCCACTGCGCCTGGCTGAAAAGATTATGCCTTATCTATTAAATTGCCTTTTTATCTTTGTCAAAATTCAGTTGACATATTGACATGAGTCCCTGTCTGGACTTTCTCTTCTGGGTTTCAATATTTTTAATTTTTCAGATTTTTTTTTTTTTTTTTTTTTTTTTGAGACGGAGTTTCACTTATGTTACCCAGGCTGGAGTGCAATGGCGCCATCTCGGCTCACCGCAACCTCCGCCTCCTGGGTTCAGGCAATTCTCCTGCCTCAACCTCCTGAGTAGCTGTGATTACAGGCACGTGCCACCATGCCCAGCTAATTTTTTGTATTTTTAGTAGAGACGGGGTTTCACCCTGTTGACCAGGATGGTCTCGATCTCTTGACCTCGTGATCCACCCGCCTCGGCCTCTCAAAGTGCTGGGATTACAGGCTTGAGCCACCGTGCCCGGCCCAATTTTTCAGATTTTTTGTATGTATTATATAGACTTAGAAAATCTTAAGAGCATTAATATACAATTTATCTTGGCTTTAAAATTTTTTATGTTGTTGTTTTTGAGATAGAGTCTCTCTGTTGCCCAGGCTGGAGGGCAGTGGTTTGAGCTCGGCTCACTGCCATCTCCGCCTCCTGGGCTCAAGCACTCCTCCTGCCTCAGCCTCCCAAGTAGCTGGGACCAGCATGCACCACTATGCTTGGCTAATTTTTGTATTTTCAGTAGAGATTGGGTTTTGCCATGTTGGCCAGGCTGGTGTCAAACTCCTCACCTTGAGCAGTCCACCCACCTTGGCCTCCCAAAGTGCTGGGATTACAGGCATGAGCTACTGCGACTTAAAATACTCTTTATACAATTTCCCATCTAAACATCATATGAATCTACAAGACAAGTACTCATTTCTGGAAGGAAGCCTATTTATAAAAGTGAAATGCAGCCAATAAAACCATATTGGCCAGGCATGGTGGCTCAAGCCTATAATCTCAGCACTTCAGGAAGCCTAGGCGAGCGGATACTAAGATCAGGAGTTCAAGACCAGCCTGGCAAACGTGGTGAAACCACATCTCTACCAAAAATACAAAAAATTAGCCAGACGTGGTGGTGGGCGCCTGTAGTCCCAGCTACTCGGGAGGCTGAGGCAAGAGAATCACTTGAACCTGGGAAGCAGAGGTTGCAGTGAGCCCAGATTGTGCCACTGCACTCCAGGTGGGCAACAAGAGTGAAACTGTCTGAAAAAAGAAAACCCATATCAAAAAATCAAATGGAAAAAAGACACAGTAATACGTGACATCTTCTTACGCCCTACTTGATGAATACAGAGAGTTCCCAGAGGCTTTAAAAAAAATTTTTTTTTTTTGAGACTGAGTCTTGTTCTGTCGCCCAGGCTGGAGTGCAGCGGCACAATCTCAGCTCACTGCAACCTCCGCCTCCTGGGTTCAAGCAATTCTCCTGCCTCAGCCTCCCTAGTAGAAAAAAACAATTTCTAAATCAGCTTTGTTGAATATGAGCAATAAGACAAGAAATAAATAGGGAGTTTAAGCTTCATTCACTACAAAGTTTGGAGAAGTTTAGCATTTTATGTTTTTATACGGGCAGATTATGGTATATTAAGGAGCTAATTATCTATTTCTAGTGACATATGTAGCCTTGAGTTTACTAGCCTATAAACTTAGTTTTTATTGCAAGGATATATAAATAGTTTCAGTTATCTATTGATCCATTATAAATCCCGTCAAACATAGTGGCTTCAAGCAACAATAATCATGGGTGTTGCTCATTAATCTGCAATTAGCCAGGACTTGTTGAGTATCTGAGGAATCAACTGGGGTGACTAGAAGGCTGGAGGTGACTCCATGGCTGGGGCATGAATCATCTAAGATTTGCTCGGTCACACATCTGGTGACCAGTGCTACCTGAGGGTATTGGCTAGAACACCTATGTAAGTTTTTTCTGTGTGGATCTTGGCTTCCTTGCAGCATGGTGATTGGGTTCCAACAGTAAAAGTCCCAGGAAGTTGTGGCAGAAGTAAAAGGCATCTTTTTTTTTTTTTTTTTTTTTTTTTTTTTTGAGATGGAGTCTCCCTCTGTTTCCCAGGCTGGAGTGCAATGGTGCGATCTGGGCTCACTGCAACCTCTGCCTCCCGGGTTCAAGAGACTCTCCTGCCTCAGCCTCCCAAGTAGCTGGGACTATAGGTGCATGCTACAACACCAGGCTAATTTTTTGTATTTTAGTAGAGACAGAGTTTCATCGTGTTAGCCAGGATGGTTTCCAACTTCTAATTTTAATTTTTCTTTTTTTGAGACGGAGTCTCACTCTGTCACCCAGGCTGGTGTGCAGTGGCGAGATCTTGGCTCACTGCAACCTCCACCACCTAGGTTCAAGCGATTATCCTGCCTCAGCCTCCCAAGTAGGTGGGATTATAGGCACATGGCAACCATGCCCGCCTAATATTTTGTATTTTTAGTGGAGACGGGGTTTTCACCATGTTAGCCAGGATAGTCTGGATCTCTTGGCCTCATGATCCGCCCACCTCGGCCTCCCAAAGTGCTGGGATTACAGGCATGAGCCACCATGCCGGATGTAAAAGGCATCTTTAAGACCTAGACTTAGAAATCACAAGTTTCTTTTGCTATGCTCTTGGTGAGGCAGCCTTAGAGCTTCACCTAGATTCAGTGGGAAGATACATACATCCCACAATTCCACAGGAGGGATGCATATTAACATCGCATTGTAAAAATAGAATGTGGGAGGGATATTGGCCACCTTTGAAAATATGATCTACCACAGAGTGAGAACTAGGTTAACACAAATAAACTGGTATCAAACAAGACTCAGCACATTATTTTTGTCATTGGATCAGGAGATAACACAGATGTTATAAGAACTAGTTATGGCTGGTTGTGGTGGCTCACGCCCGTAATCCCAGCACTTTGGGAGGCTGAGGCGGGTGGATCATGAAGTCAGGAGATCAAGACCATCCTGGCTAACATGGTGAAACTCTGTCTCTACTAAAAATGCAAAAAAATTAGCTGGGTGTGGTGGTGCATGCCTGTAGTCCCAACTGCTTGGGAGGCTGAGGCAGGAGAATCACTTGAACCCAGGAGGTGGAGGTTGCATTGAGCCGAGGTCAATGCCACTGCACTCCAGCCTGGGTGACAGTGAGACTCCATCTCAAAAAAAGAAAAAAAAAAAAAAGAACTAGTTACAGGCCAGTTGTGGTGGCTCATGCCTATAATCCCAGCACTTTTGGAGGCCAAGGCAGGCGGATTGCAAGATCAGGAGTTTGAGAATAGCCTGACCAATATGGTGAAACCTCGTCTCTACTAAAAATACAAAAATTAGCCAGGCATGGTGGTGGGTGCCTGTAGTCCCAGCTACTCGGGAGGCTGAGGCAGGAGAATCGCTTAAACCTGGGAGGTGGAGGTTGCAGTGAGCAGAGATCAGGCCACTGCACTCCAGCCTGGGCAACAGAGTAAGACTCCCATCACAAGATAGACAGGTAGATAGATAGATAATAAAATGCACAAAATGCATTTTGCTCAATACCTGGCAATTGATTAATACTAAATAATTTTAGCTATTGTTAAATGATAAATGCATAATAAATGTCAGCCTCTTCTTTTCCCCAAGGACAACACTACAAGGAAGGATAGCCATTTGCCTGAGGATTAGACACAGAAGTCAGATATCAGGCTTGTACAGCTCCCCTAGTTGCTATCCAAGTAACTCTGAGTAAATTATATAATCTTGCTATACTTTAGTTTTATAATCTATTAAATGACAGTAACCATAATTTTATCTCATAGGTCCATTATTATTTTCTCTTTCATTTTTATATAGAGAGACAGGGTCTTGCTATGTTGACCAGGCTAGTCTCGAACTCCTGTCCTCAAGCAGTCCTCCCACCTCGGACGCCCAAAGTGCTGGGATTACAGGTGTAAATCACCGCACCGGGCCTTACTGATCCATTATTAATCTCTACTCATATAATGTTAGTGTAAGTGCTTTCTAAATAATCAAATATTATAGGTGTATATGCTATTGTGAAAAAAATATGTAATTTTTATTTCAATTGTTTATATTGTAAGCTCCTTGATAAAACTATTAGTATAAGACTAAATGTCACTTATTCTAATAGTTTTTTGATAGAGGTGGGGTCTCACTATATAGCCCAGGCTGGAGTGCAGTGATGATTTATAGGCATAATCATAGTATACCATAGCCTTGAACTCCTGGGCTCAAGCGATCCTCTTGCCCCAGCCTCCTGAGTAAATAGTACTATAGGCTGACAGCACTGCACCTGGCCTCTAATAATCTGTAAACATGATTTTATTGTACTTTTTTTTTTACATTGAAGAAGTTATGCAAGAATGTAGTAATGTCACATATTTATAGATGGATATATAGGAAAAATAAACCTTACTCCAAAACAAAATGCTGCAATCCCTCCTCTCCCCCTTTGGTTTGCATAAATGGGAGCCTACTATCCACAGTGCTTTACATCATGGTTTTTTAATAATAATTTATTTTGGTAGGCCAGATATGGTGGCTCATGCC
Source organism: Sapajus apella (assembly GCF_009761245.1). Lineage (NCBI taxonomy): Eukaryota > Metazoa > Chordata > Mammalia > Primates > Cebidae > Sapajus > Sapajus apella. The sequence continues at coordinate 25,548,444 of NW_022436967.1, read as the reverse complement.
TGTAATCGCAGCCCTTTTGGAGGCAGAGGCGTGTGGATCATCTGAGGTTAGGAGTTTGAAACCAGCCTGGCCAACATGGTGAAACCCCGTCACTATTAAAAATACCAAAATTAGCTGGGCTTGGTGGTGTGTGCCTGTAATCCCAGCTACTCAGGAGGCTGAGGCAGGAGAATCGCTTGAACCCAGCAGGCGGAGGTTGCAATGAGCCAAGATTGCTCCACTGCACTCCAGCCTTGGTGACAGAGTGAGACTCCATCTCAAAATAATAATAATAATATATGTTTAAACTCTGGACAAATCACTTCATGCCATGCCCCTTTGGAATCTCTCTGTCTTCCAACCAGTTGCCTCCATTAAGTCCCTTCTAAATAGAAATTCTGAAACTGGGCCGGGCTTGGTGGCTCATGCCTGTAATCCCAGCACTTTGGAAGGCCGCAGTAGGTGGATCACAAGGTCAGGAGTTCAAGACCAGCCTGGCCAATATGGCAAAACCCCATCTCTAGTTAAAAATACAAAAATTAGTTGGAGGCCGGGCGCGGTGGCTCAAGCCTGTAATCCCAGCACTTTGGGAGGCCGAGGCGGGTGGATCACGAGGTCAAGAGATCGAGACCATCCTGGTCAACACGGTGAAACCCCGTCTCTACTAAAAATACAAAAAATTAGCTGGGCATGGTGGTGCGTGCCTGTAATCCCAGCTACTCAGGAGGCTGAGGCAGGAGAATTGCCTGAACCTAGGAGGCGGAGGTTGCGGTGAGCCGAGATCGCGCCATTGCACTCCAGCCTGGGTAACAAGAGTGAAACCCCGTCCCAAAAAAAAAAAAAAAAAAAAAAAATTAGTTGGGCGTGGTGGCGGGTGCCTGTAGTCCCAGCTACTCAGGAGGCTGAGGTAGATGAATCGCTTGAACCCAGGAGGTGGAGGTTGCAGTGAGCCTAGATTGCACCACTGAACTCCAGTCTGGGCAGAGTGAGATTCCATCTCAAAAACAAAAAACAAACAAAAAAAAAACAAAGAAATTCTGGAACTGTCATGCACGTGGGCTTTTTAATTGAAGGAATAATTTATTTCAAAGGCTGAACAGTAATAGATTTAGAATCATAGTTCTGTTAAGATACTTTGTGTGAAAGTAATTTTTAGAACACTCAGAAAAAAATGAATATTATGATGGATATTGCTTAACTGGTTTGGCTCATCTGCACCAGAATCTTGACTAATATCCAGATATTAGGCCAGGTATTTTTGATGACAATACTTGGAAGAGGTTCTTTAATTTAGGACTTTATGAAAGTAATAATGGAATTTGTAGGAAATAACATTCAAGGAATTCAAAGAATTTAAACAGACCTCTGCAATTATTAATACTATCTCCTGGGGTTTGATATTATTAATACTATTACCTGGGGTTTTGATATGCAACTCTGTGCCTCTTCACTAGGAAGTCTCAGTCCTGTCTGGATTGGATTTTCTTTCTTCCAGATGTAGTCTGATCACATTCTGAATTCCATATTGTTCTTTTTCTGCGGTGTCTATGCTGAGGTTGCTAACAACCTTGTTTTAAGGCCATTGTCAGTATTTGTACATTAATATTACTTGCTACTAATGTGATTACATTTAACTTAAAGTACTAAGTTTGTTCATCTAATTTTGGGGGTGTTTTGATTCTCTCACTTTACAGTGTAAAACTTCCACAATTACATACCAGTTAGCCTGATAAAAATGTCTCTCTAGCCAGTGTCTTCTGTCTTGAATATGTGTATTTGGCCATGATCGTTGCTTAGTGAGCTGTGGGTGATGGGAAGGATATTTTAAGTTACAGCTTCACAGGTCATTTCTTGATTAGAGTTTAGGCTGAAAACAGAACCCTTTGAGCCAAAGATCTGCACTTCTGTATCACACACGACAGAAACAGATCCCTTGAAGATGTGCCCAAATTTAGAAAATTGGAGACGGAAGAGCAGCCCAACGAGAAGCCTAAGAAGAATTAATCATGCTCCTTGAGAATGACATCGCACAGCCTGAAGAAATTGGAAGAAGCATGAGGACCTGGGTGATTGTCAAGTGCTACATCTGAAATATATTTTTTCTTTTAATGAAATTAAGCAAATATTCTTTTGTTTTACCTGAGCAGGTCTAAAAATAATTTTGTTCTTTTACATGCTTTATTTCACTAGACTAATATATAAATTATTTATCTCAACAGTTTTCCTTATAATGAATGGTATCTTGCCAGGCACTTGGTATTAAAAGCCAGGCTCCTGGAAATACAGTTCTTCAAATCTATTAACCTTTATTCAACTCTTATAATAAATGTAGAAGGAGCATGTCATTTTTCTGCAGTGTATTATCTAATATATAGTGGGCTTGTGTGACCTTTTTTCTGATTGTCCTAAAAGATGTGCTTATTAAACTATTTTTCTATAAGTTTTATGAATACTGAATTTCCCTTCTGTTACCTGTCTGCACTTTAATTTCATAGTTATTTTGCCCTAGTTCATTTTGGAATTGAGCAAATCAAATAAACTCTTTCGGAGACTGGGTATAGCCTGGTTTAACTTTTTTTTTTTTTTTTTTTTTGAGACGGAGTTTCACTCATGTTACCCAGGCTGGAGTGCAATGGCGCGATCTCGGCTCACCGCAACCTCCGCCTCCTGGGTTCAGGCAATTCTCCTGCCTCAGTCTCCTGAGTAGCTGGGATTACAGGCACGCACCACCATGCCCAGCTAATGTTTTTGTATTTTTAGTAGAGACGGGGTTTCACCATGTTGACCAGGATGGTCTCGATTTCTTGACCTCGTGATCCACCCGCCTCAGCCTCCCAAAGTGCTGGGATTACAGGCTTGAGCCACCGCGCCCGGCCTTTAACTTATTTTTTTATTTTTTTTTGAGACGGAGTTTCGCTCTTGTTCCGCAGGCTGGAGTGCAATGGCGCGATCTCGGCTCACCGCAACCTCCACTTCCTGGGTTCAGGCAATTCTCCTGCCTCAGCCTCCTAAGTAGCTGGAATTACAGGCACGCGCCCTGGCTTAACTTATTTGCTGCCCAGTGTGATGACTGATAATAATAAACATGAAGGAAAATGATAGATGCATGGTATTGTGATATTGCTTAAATTGTGTGAGCTTGTAGATTTCAGAGTAATCGACATATTTAATATATATTATAAGGACTAATCGATTCATAATGCCAATTTAAAAAGAAAAATGTTTATGAGTTTGTACCACTGAGCTAAACATCTAACAAGCCAATATGCTTTAGTGCTATTACCTATCCAAGATAGTTACCAAGTATTTGTATAGCTTTGCTAGAAGTGCTTATACAGTTTTTTAGACAACAATGAATATTTTCGTGCTTGCTTCCGCAGCACATATACTAAAATTGGAACGATACAGAGAAGATTAGCATGGCCCCTGCGCAAGGATGACACGCAAATTCGTGAAGCGTTCCATAATTTAAAAAAAATGAATATTTTCTTTAAGAAAATATATATTTATAAAAATGAAAAGCTAAAATGTACAAGAGTACTGGGGCTATTGACTAAATTAGACTTCTAATTGGATAAGAGACCTTGTATGTCAGCATAGAAAATCTTATCTCTCTTTCTGATAAAAACTTGGATGATTATATAGCTGACTTAATTCTTTCATCTGAAAGTACAAAATGTTTTATGCATGAATGGCTCTTTTATAGACACCTTCTTCTTCAGTTGTAAAAGAGAACCAGGAACACACATCCACTTCTAAACATTTGCATTTTCACATATTCCTGCCTTCTTCCTTCCTGTTTCAGAGGAAGAATTATCCTGACCTTGTGATCACATTCTCTCCTGCCTATTTTAGGACTTTGCTCTGTTTAGAAGGTGTTGTTTTCCCCAATTCTTTCATCTTCACTAGTTACAGAGATTGGGGCAAGGCTGAGCCTGCCAGTGGGGTTAAAGAAACCCAGTTGATGGGGAGACAAGGAGGCTTTAGCTGAGTATTTAGTAAATGGATAGCCCTAATCCTACTAGTCATCTTACAATTTTTTTGTACTCGAGATGGAGTCTTGCTCTGTCGCCCAGGCTGGAGTGCAGTGACGTGATCTCAGCTCACTGCAACCTCCGCTGCCCAGGTTCAAGCAAATTTCCTGCCTCAGCCTCCCGAGTAGCAGCTGGGATTATAGGCACTCACCACAACTTTCGCTAATTTTTGTATTTTTTTTTAAAGGATGAGAGGTTTATGGGTTGCTCAGGCTGGTCTCAAATGCCTGACCTCTCTTCCTCATGCACCAGGACAACTGGCCTGAGCCACTGCAACTCCCATAATTTTTGTATTTTTAGTAGAGACAGGGTTTCACCATGTTGGTCAGGTTGGTCTCATACTCCTGACCTCAAATGATCTGCCCGCCTCAGCCTCCCAAAGTGCTGGAATTACAGGCATAAGTCACTGGGCCTGGCCTACTTCTTAGCAGTTTTGATTCTGTTGACCATTTCCTCCTTCTTGAAGCTCTTCTTACTAGGACTAGAGAGTACCATTCATATATTCAACAATTATGTTAAACTCCCTTGAAATAAAGATGCTTATACTAACTGAGCCTGAGTGTTTGTCAAGCTCTGTGACAAATTCTTTACATGTATTATTTCATCCTCCCTTTCATTAGATGAGATAGGACAATAATCACTCTAATTTAAAGAAACCAGGTTTAGTAGTTTGGTGAAGATCATGCAGTCAAGCAAATGGCAGAGGAAGGAATTTATATCCACATGTGTTAGGTATCAAACTTGTGTCCTTAAACAGTGCATGAAATGCCACCTTCTCATTCCAGGTATCATGTTGGGCCTGGAAGTGCAGAGGTGAAAACCCTTCAAAGAGGTGGAAACACTCAGTACTCAGGGAATTATGGTAGACTGGAAAAACCAACCAAGCAGATAGAATGTGATGATTTTAATAAAGAACGTACAATTCAAGGCAGTAGGGGCCTCTGCTTGGGGAATTCAGCAACAGCCTCAAAGAGATGCTGGTGCTTGAAGGAAGAGTAAGAGCTTACAACATGATTAAGACAGAAAGGGAATTTCAGGGGAAACAGGATTTGCAAAAGCACGGAAGTAGAAAGCATATGGCATTTTAGACATTTTAGGGAGTTAGCAGAAGTTCTGAATGGCTGGAGCACAGTTTTCGGGGAGGTGGCAGGACATGAGACTGGGGGGTTAGTCAAAAGCCGGATCCTCAAGAGCTATACTTATTATCATGACTTATTCATGGTTTTCCTACTAGTGTTCTTTATCATATCTCTTCCTCTTTCTTCACTTGTTGTTTAAACATTAGTGTCAACCAGGGTTCTACTTTCCATCTCTGATTTTCATCTGACGAATTTATACTTCTTCCCTGACCAATGATCCACTCCTATAGCTTCCATTACCGTCAACTGGAATGAAAGCTATAGGAGTGGATCATTGGTGTCTCTTCAATCAGTGTCTTTAGTGCCAACCCCTCTGTTGACCTGGTACTTTCATCTGACTTCTGTAAATCTCCTCCTTTATGTCTTGTGGATCTTTCAAACACAGCGTGGCTATAAAAGTCTCACTACTTGGTGCCTACCCTTGAGTGCTGTTTTTGGTTTCTTTTCCTCTCTCCATCTTTTCTCCAATCTTACTTTTTCTGTCCAAGTTCAGAACCACGTTGGGTCTTAGATGGACTGTCTTGTAATAGTGCCCTAATTGGTCTCACTCTCTGCAGTCTCTCCCATTTACAAACTCTCTTGTATACAACTAACACATCTGATCCTGCCATTTCCTAATGGAATCAGTTATAAATTTCCTTAATTGCTGCATTATGAGGTGTTGAGAGTAGAACAGGCCCCATCATATTGCCTGATATATAACAGGTGCTCAATGAATAATGTAATCTTTTTTTTTTTTTTTGAGACGGAGTTTCACTCATGTTACCCAGGCTGGAGTGCAATGGCGCGATCTCGACTCACCGTAACCTCCGCCTCCTGGGTTCAGGCAATTATCCTGCCTCAACCTCCTGAGTAGCTGGGATTACAGGCACGCGCCACCATGCCCAGCTAATTTTTTTTTTGTATTTTTAGTAGAGACGGGGTTTCACCATGTTGGCCAGGATGGTCTCGATCTCTTGACTTCGTGATCCACCCGCCTCGGCCTCCCAAAGTGCTGGGATTACAGGCTTGAGCCACCGCACCCGGCCTAATTTAATCTTTTAAAATTGAAATTAAAGTCTCACCTATGTGGACTAGATAGAAAGAAAACATAGAGTTTGGTTTTATAATGTGCTTTTAATAATTAAGGTATTTCAAAGCACTTGACTATGTAATGCATAACTCAAATATTTCTTGTCTAGAGATTGTGTTGGCAAATGGAAAAGTCATTATGCATTAAAAGAAACCTTACATTGGCTGTAACTATTAGAGGAACATCAAGGGTATAACGGCTCCATGATGCAGAAGTTTTGCCTAGCTGTTGTTTTTTTTGAAAAGTGCTGTGGGATTATCTGAGTATTTAGGAAAATCCTCCACTCTATCCCCACCAGCATCTACTGGCTTCTTTTATTCTCTTGCTGCGGGGAAGAAAATAGAAAATTTTCTATTTTAGAAAATAGAATCCCTGAATCTCCGAGGTTCAGAAGCCCATGTTTGCCAGCCTGTCTCAGGGTTGTGTACGTGAAAGGTAGGCGAGAGGAAGGATGCTGAAGAAGTGGTGGGACAGAGATGGAGAATTCTTTTGTGATTCTTGGAAGGCGGGTTGCTATTGTAATAATGATAATGGAAACTCCTTTATCATCCTGGAGCCGATTAAAAGTTTGGCTACCCTAGCCGTGCACTGTAGCTCACAGCTACAGTGTAGCTGAAATTCCAGCACTTTGGGAGGCTGAGGTGGGCAGATCACTTGAGGTCAGGAGTTTGAGACCAGCCTGGCCAACATGGTGAAACCCTATCTCTACTAAAAATATAAAAAATTAGCGAGGTGTGGTGGCATGCACCTGTAGTCCTGGCTACTCGGGAGTCTAAGGCAGGAAAATTGCTTGAACCTGGGAGGCGCAGGTTGTAGTGAGCTGAGATTGCACTACTGCTCTCCACCCTGGGTGACAGAGCAAGACCCCCTCTAAAAAAATAAAAAAATAATAAAAAAAGAAAGTTTGGCTACCTTGAAGAAGGCACTGTTCCTATATGCCTGGAAAAGGCCTGAGCTTCCAAATGGAAGTGTGGGAAAGTAGAAAGTAAAGGAAATAATTCTAAAGTTATTGCTCTTTTCAAAGGGAAAAGTAATAATGAAATTGTGAATCCTAAAATGAAAGTGCCAGGAATTATTGTGTCTAGCTAGTAACTCATGTGCAGGTGTGATGAAAATGGCATCGTAAGCATTGGTAGAAAAGATGTCAAAGCAATTCATTGTTTGGGTAAGTGAGACCTGGGATCACACTGATCTAAACCCATGGCATCTGGAGAGATCTCTAAAAATGAGGTTCTTCTAGAAAAGTGAAAATGTCAGAGAGGTAATATGCATATCTCACAAACATTATTATCAGACTTTGTTATCCTTCCAAATTTAATAGGAAAATATGTAACCTCATAAAAGGTTTTATTTTATTAACTATATTAAACACCATAGGCTGTTGACTCTGCAGTCACATTATTTAAGCCATTTCTGAACAGCTATGAGCATTTGCTATGTTCTAAATTGTTTCAAGGCCGGCAGAGACAGCTCCAGCCAAAATAGTTTGCAATTTAGCTTGTGTTTGCATTTTCTTTTCTTTTTTTTTTTTTCTTTTTTTGAGACGGAGTTTCGCTCTAGTTACCCAGTGGCGCGATCTCGGCTCACCGCAGCCTCCGCCTCCTGGGTTCAAGCAATTCTCCTGCCTCAGCCTCCCGAGTAGCTAGGACTACAGATGCGTGCCACCATACCCAGTAATTTTTGTATTTTTAGTAGAGACAGGGTTTCACCTTGTTGACCAGGATGGTCTCGATCTCTTGACCTCGTGATCCACTCGCCTCGGCCTCCCAAAGTGCTGGGATTATAGGCGTGAGCCACCGTGCCCAGCTGTGTTTGTATTTTAAACTTTAACTCATCCTTACCTCGAGCCCCCAAAGTATATGAGTTTGGACCACCTAACGGTATTTCTTTGTCTCACTGACTCTCTCTGCAAATGATAAAGTTGTGGTCCAGAGTCACAGCTCTTTGATGCGAGATCCTGCCTAACACACCCAGGCACACATACCCCTATAAACGAGTGCTCAGGCACATGTGCACACACACCTTTGGGGGTTTCCACGAACTGTGCCTTAAATCCCAAGTGCATTCACTGTTTACCTAACAGGAGGCCAGAATTTGTTAGTCCCAGGATTGTTGGCTCAGTGGCTCCGTCATGTCATCAATGATTGAACCTTCTCTGATCCTTCTACTTTGTCATCTTCAGGTGATAGCAATGTCATCCCTTCTGGTCATGACATGGCTACCACAGTTCCAAAATCACATCTTCATGTAATGGTGTCCAAAGCAGAAAGCAAGATTGGAAGAAGGTGTCAGGTGGTAGCAAAAGGTCTTTCTTATGAGGAAGGTAATCTTTCTTAGAAGCTATCCTGCAAACACTTCCTTTCTTCTAATTATTAGAACTGGGTTATGTGCTTACCCATAGAAAAGGCCATGTATGGTGGCTCATGCCTGTAGTCCCAGTTACTAGGGACGCTGAGGCAGGAGGATCGTCAGAACCCAGGAGTTTGAGGCTGAAGTGAGCCATGATCACACCACTGCACACCAGCCTGGGTCAAGAAAAGAAAAGAGAAAGAAGTTCTCTAGAAATGAAGAAAAGAATGCTACGTATTGAGGCTGGGCTTATTGCCATCCAACGAAACTAAGTTTTGGTTGGGATACATTAGAGAAATAGGTAGCCAGTCTACAACATCTGATACACCTACAGCTGGAACCAGATTGAATCTTAGATCTCATTAATCTGGAATTAAGTTACTAGTTACTTGCCCCTGTTTACTGAATCTTATGTTCAGTTTCTTTATCTCAGTGGAAGGTAGGAAAAGTAATTTTCAAGTTCTTTTCCTTGAACTCTTTGCTTCGAGTGATCCTCCCACTTCAGCCTCCTGAGTAGCTAAGATTGCAGGTACAAGCCATCACACCTGGCTCCTAAGAACTTTTTTAAATTAGCTGTCTCTTCAAGGACTTGATATAAATTTCCTGGTTAATGTTTGTATGGTGATCAAGTTCAGGAGACCTATTGAACATCATGGTGAATACAGTTAATAACAATATATTGTACATTTGAAAATTGCTAGAAAAGTAGAAATTTTTTTTTTTTTTTGAGATGGAGTTTCGATCTTATTACCCAGGCTGGAGTGCAATGGCGTGATCTCGGCTCACGGTAACCTCTGCCTTCTGGGTTCAAGCAATTCTCCTGCCTCAGCCTCCCGAGTAGCAGGGACTACAGGCGTGCGCCACCATGCCCAGCTAATTTTTTGTATTTTTATTAGAGATGGGGATTCACCATGTTGACCAGGGTGGTCTCGATCTCTTGGCATTGTGATCCACCCGCCTTAGCCTCCCAAAGTGCTGGGATTATAGGCGTGAGCCACTGCACCTGGCCTAGAAAAGTAGATTTTAAAGTGTTCTAACCACACATACACAACAGAATAAATAGGCTGGACACAGTGGCTCATGCCTGTAATCCCAGCACTCTGGGAGGCTGAGGTGGGAGGATGGCTTGAAGCCAGGAATTCAAGACCAGCAGGGCAACATAATGAGACACTGTCACTAAGAAAAAAAAAAATGCTGGTGGTGCACACCAGTGGTCCCAGCTACTTGGGAGACTGAGATAGGAGGATTGCTTGATCCTGGGAGATTGAGGTGGCAGTGAGCCACAATTGCACCATTGCACTGCACTCCAGCCTGGGCAAGAGCAAGATCTCATCTCAAAAAAAAAAAAAAAAAAAATAAGGGGGTAAATATGTGAGGTAATGAGCAAGTTAACTAATTTGATTTACCTAATTCACAGTATACACATATATCAAAACATCTTGTTTTACAACAGAAACATATACACTTTTTTTCAATTAAAATAAGAAAGTAAATAGAAACTTTGCCCCCCAAAATATATAATTAATAATGTCATTTAGATGGGCATCAGTCACAGACTTATGATGTCTCCAGGTTTCATCTAGAGGGAATCAAGGGTGGAAAGCAGAGGCATTGGTGGAAACTGTCTGGAAGATGCATTTGCATAGCAAACATGCTGTTTTAGTTAGATTTTATATATATATATATATATATTTTTTTTTTTTTTTTTTTTGAGATGGAGTCTTGTTCTGTCACCAGGCTGGAGTGCAGTGACGCAATCTTGGCTCACTGCAACCTCCACCTCCCAGGTTCAAGTGATTCTCCTGCATCAGCCTCCCAAGTAGCTGAGACTACATGCATACACCACCACACCCAGCTAATTGTTTTTGTACTTTTAGGAGAGACAGGGTTTCACTATATTGGCCAGGCTGGTCTCGAACTCCTGACCTTGTGATCCGCCCACCTCGGCCTTCCAAAGTGCTTGGGATTACAGGTATGAGCCACCACGCCCGGCCTAGTTAGATTATATTTTTATTTAGGGCCTCCTGTGGATAAGGGTACCACCGGGCATCACTACGAATTTAGTTATTTTGAAAATCGTAGGCGGGGCACAGTGGCTCACACCTGTAATCCTGGCACTTTGGGAGGCCAAGGCAGGTGGATCATCTGAGGTCGGGGGTTCAAGACCATTCTGACCAACATGGAGAAACCCTGTCTCTACTAAAAATAGAAAATCAGCTAGGCATGGTGGTGCATGCCTATAATCCCAGCTACTTGGGATGCTGAGGCAGGAGAATTGCTTGAACTTGGGAAGTGGTGGTTGCAGTCAGCCAAGATTGCACCATTGCATTCCAGCCTGGGCAACAAGAGCGAAACTCCGTCTCAAAAAGAAAAAAAAAAACTGTAGTGTATAATAGTATATTTGAACATTTCAAAATCAGAGAAAATGCTGTCATATATATTATAATAAGTATATGTAGTGACTGGCTGGGTGCAGTGGCTCATACCTGTAATCCCAGCACTTTGGGAAGCTGAGGTGGGTAGATCTAGATCACTTGAGCCCAGAAGTTTGAGACCAGACTGAGCAACAAAATGAGACTCCTTCCCTACAAAAAATACAAAAATTAGCAGGTGTCGTGGTACATGCCTGCAATCCCCAGCTATTTTCAGAGGCTGTGAGGTGGAAGGATCGCTTGAGCCTAGGAGTTTGAACCTGCAGTGAGCCATGATTGCAGTGAGCCTAGGAGTTTGAACCTGCAGTGAGCCATGGTTGCAGTGAGCCTAGGAGGTTGAACCTGTAGTGAGCCATGATTTGAACCGGCACTGCAGCCTGGGCAACAGAGACTTTGTCTCAAAAATATATATATATATATATATATATATATATATATATATATATATATACACACACACACATACACTATATATATAGCAACTGATATCTACATGTTTTGTATGCATATAACACTCATCAAGTGCAGAAACAAGGTCTCACTATGTTGCCCAGGCTAGAGGAATGCCTATGTGGCTGTTCACAGGCACAATTGTAGCACACAATTATAGCCCTGAATCCCTGAGCTCAAGCCTTAGGGTCTCAAGTAGCTGGGACTACAGGTGTGCACCACCATGGCTGGCTTAAGGCATTTTCATAAATATTTCATATGTGCCGGGCGCGGTGGCTCAAGCCTGTAATCCCAGCACTTTGGGAGGCCGAGGCGGGTGGATCACGAGGTCAAAAGATCGAGACCATCCTGGTCAACATGGTGAAACCCCATCTCTACTAAAAATACAAAACATTAGCTGGACATGGTGGCGCGTGCCTGTAATCCCAGCTACTCAGGAGGTTGAGGCAGGAGAATTGCCTGAACCCAGGAGGCGGAGGCTGCGGTGAGCCGAAATCGCTCCATTGCACTCCAGCCTGGGTAACTAGAGTGAAACTCTGTCTCAAAAAAAAAAAAAAAAAAAATTCATACGTTAGCCGGGAGCGGTGGCTCATGCCTATAATCCCAACACTTTGGGAGGCCGAAGTGGGCAGATCACCTGAGGTTAGAGTTTCAAGACCAGCCTGACCAACATGGAGAAAACCTGTCTCTGCTAAAAATACAAAATTAGCCAGGCACGGTGGCACATTCCTGTAATCCCAGCTACTCCGGAGGCTGAGGCAGGAGAACTGCTTGAACCTGGGAGGCTGAGGTTGCAGTGAGTTGAGATTGTGCCATTGCACTCCAGACTGAGCAACAAGAGCAAAACTCCATCTCAAAAAAAAAAAAAACAAAAACTATTTTATATATTGTGGTATACATGTACAAGCTCACAACAGCAGATGGTTAAACTATTAGGAATTCTATAAGCTAGTTGACTCATGTTGGGGCTTGAAATCAGGTAGAAAATTGGTAAGTGCTATAAAGCTTTCTTATTCCCAGGTTGGGAACATTTACCAGCACACCACTGTGTGTATCAGTTCATTTTACTCTCACAATGACTATAAAATGGATACCATTAGTATTCCCATTTTGTAGATGTGGGAACTGACAGAGTAGGGATTTTGTTTTTTAAAGAAACGGGGTCTGGCTGTTTTGCCCAGGCTGGAATGCAATGGCATGATCATAGCTCACTGCAACCTGAAAATACTGAAACTACTGGGCCCAACAATCCTGCTTCCCAAGCATCTACAGAGCAAAACTCTGTCTGAAAAAAAAAAGAAAGAAGAAAATTAATGGAAAAACTGAAGGCAAAAAACAATTTTTTTTTTTTTTTTTTTTTTTTTTGAGACGGAGTTTCACTCATGTTACCCAGGCTGGAGTGCAATGGCGCGATCTCGGCTCACCGCAACCTCCGCCTCCTGGGTTCAGGCAATTCTCCTGCCTCAGCCTCCTGAGTAGCTGGGATTACAGGCACGCATCACCATGCCCAGCTAATTTTTTTTTTGTATTTTTAGTAGAGACGGGGTTTCACCATGTTGACCAGGATGGTCTTGATCTCTTGACCTGGTGATCCACCCGCCTCGGCCTCCCAAAGTGCTGGGATTACAGGCTTGAGCCACCGTGCCCGGCTAATTTTTTTTTTTTTTTTTGAGATGGAGTCTCCCCCTGTCTCCCAGGCTGGGGTAGAGTGGCACAATCTTGGCTCACTGCAACCTCTGCCTCCAGGGTTCAAATGATTCTCCTGCCTCACCCTCCCAAGTATCTTGGATTACAGGCATCTGCCACCATGCCCAGCTAATTTTTGTATTTTTAGTAGAGACAAGGTTTCACCATGTTGGCCAGGCTGGTCTCGAACTCCTGACCTCATGATCTGCCTGCCTCAGCCTCCCAAAGTGCTGGGATTACAGACGTGAGCCACCACACGCGGCTGACGGAGATCAATTATATGATGTGGTGTGTGTGTAAAATACATAATTGCATAGTATATCTGTGGAAGGAAACAGAAGGAATAGTAACATTAGAAATGAAAAGTGTGAATTCAATTTTAAGCCTACTCACAGTCTCTCCTTAAGAGAAGAAAATGCCATATTTTCTAATCTTTTGGAGAAGGACCTGAGCTCCCTAGTTGGCTCACTGAATGGGACTTGACAAGCTGTGAAAAATATTATCTTTAGCATGGTGAGTAGTGGGAGCATTTCTGCTATTCCCTCTTTCTAGTTAAATTAGGGCCAAAACGTATTCCTGGGATAGCTTAGAACCTTTCCTTTTCCTGTGTCCAGAATCATTAGTAGTCAAGAACTACTTACTGGAGAAAGTATGCTGTGAGGAGCCCTGTTGGGGGGGTACAAAATCAATGAAAGGCAAGCTGCCTGCCACCAAGTAGCGGGAATCCCCAGATTGGTGAGATATGGGTTCCTCATCATTTTTCTTTCGGGATTTCAAGAAATGGTTCTCTTGTATTCTGATGCCACGTATGATAACAACTTTTTAAATAACAATTTATATTATTAAATGTTTTCCCATTATCAAAAGATATTCATGCTTATTTTTAAAACAAATAAAAAGTAATACAGAGAAGAAGAAAAAAAGTCTTTCATTGTTTTACTACCCCAAAATAACCACCATTTTTGGGAGACATTTATTTCCATTTTTACTTTTATAGTACTTTGTTAGTGTGTGTAGGAAGTGATCTGGGCATTTTGCCCAGTTTGGTTTAATTTTTGTTTATTTGTGAAGTGTCTTAGATTGCATTACACATATTAGATCATTACTGTTATTAGCTGTTACTAATGATACATCATAATGTGATCCTGTCAATCTAAAACTGAAGCAATGAAAAGTTCATTCCCTAAAGCAATCTCACATGTTGCCTCAATTATGAAGAAATGATGCACACTGGAAATATAACTCTAACTTCAGTGAATTTAAAATTCTGGCTGAGTAAGGTGGCTCATGCCTGTAATCCCAGCACTTTGGGAGGCTGAGGTGGGTGGATCCTTTGAGCCCAGGAGTTCGAGTCCAGCTTGGGCAATATGGTGAAACCCTATCCCTACAAAAAAATACTGAGGTGAGAGGATCACTTGAGCCTGGGAGGCAGAGGTTGCAGTGAGCCGAGATTGTGCCACTGCACTCCAGGCTGGGTGACAGAGAGGGAGACTCCGTCTCAAAAATAAATAAAATAAAATATAAAATTCCCTGGATGTGGTTCTTTAAGCATTTCTTCTCTGTGCACATTGCTTAAGCGTGAAATCAGCCTGGGTTCCTTCCTATCCCCCAGTACATTGCGGCCTCTTCCACCTCCCCAATTTTGCTTATCTCTTCATCTTCCTGTCTCCACCTGTCAACATTCATCATCTTCAAGGACTGCCACCCAACTTCCCACAAGGGGGCCTTCCTTGTCACACTGGTGTCATTCACATGACATCAGTGAATCTCTCATTTCCTGAAAGCACTGAAGCACTACTCTCTGTACCATTCATGTGGTATGTATATTCTATTTCTTTTTTAAAATTGTGGTTAGAAAAAATACAGAATTTATCAACTTAACAATTTCTAAGTGTACAGTTCAGTAGTATTAGATATAATCACATTTTTCTGCAACTAATCTCCAGAAATTTTTCATTGTGCAAAACTGAAACTGTGTACTCAATTGAACAACTCTCCATTTTGTCCTCATCCCAGCCCATGGTAACCACTATTCCTTATATTTCTATGAATTTTTCTACATAAGGTACCTCACATAAGTGAAATCATTTTCAGTATTTGTCTTTTTGTGATTGTTTATTTTATATAGGCTGTTATATTTGTAGTCTACTTATATAGACTATAACTTACATAGTCTATGTTCCCAGAATCCTACCTTCCCTTTTAGGTTTGAAAACAGAAGTAAAGCCCATCTATGACAAATTAAATCACTATATTTTTATAATCCCTTGCTTAACTTAATAAATTAACAGCTGGCCGGGCATGGTGGCTCACACCTGTAATCCAAGCACTTTGGAGGCCAAGGCAGGCGGATCACCTGAGGTTGGGAGTTCAAGACCAGCCTGACCAACATGGTGGAACCCCGTCTTTATTTAAAAATAAATAAATAAACTAATAGCTGCTAAATTTATCTTAAATTTCAATTAAGAAATAGAATCATAGGGCCGGGCGCGGTGGCTCAAGCCTGTAATCCCAGCACTTTGGGAGGCCGAGGCGGGTGGATCACGAGGTCAAGAGATCGAGACCATCCTGGTCAACATGGTGAAACCCCGTCTCTACTAAAAATACAAAAAAAAAATTAGCTGGGCATGGTGGCGTGTGCCTGTAATCCCAGCTACTCAGGAGGCTGAGGCAGGAGAATTGCCTGAACCCAGGAGGCGGAGGTTGCGGTGAGCCGAGATCGCGCCATTGCACTCCAGCCTGGGTAACAAGAGCAAAACTCCGTCTCAAAAAAAAAAAAAAAAAAAAAAAAAAGAAATAGAATCATAAAGTTTTAGAGAATTTAACAAATCAATTCTCTAATACTTCAAAAGAGGAAATTGAGTCCAGAGAATCAGGTATACAGAAGTATGTGGCAGATCACTTTTCATTCCCCTTCACGGTGGCAAATTTCAGGCATCTACCACTCAGGGAAGAGATTTTTTGTTAGAGAGGCTTTTCCTTGCAATCACACTATTTCAGTAGGTGCTACATGTGTGGTAAGGTTAACGCTCATTCTGCAAATCCTTTTTAGAGGTAGCATTTGTGACTGAATCATTCTTCTCTTAAACGCTGGTGGGGGGGCTGTCACATAGTGAGGTTGCTGATTGCATCACTAGACCACTAGTCTTGGAGGAGCTCAGCTGAAGCTGGAGAGAAAGAAATGGAAATGGAGAGAAAGAAATAGTGATAGTAATTCTCCCTTGAAGGAGCACAATTAAATTGTTCTGACAACTGGTTTTGGTAGTGGTAAGTAGTGGTGGTGGTGGCAGTGGTGGCTTTTTTTTTAGAAAGGCCCTCTAGTGTTATTAAGACCTTGGGCTCCGAAGTTGCATGGTGTGAGTTCAAATCCAGACTCTGAATCTTGCTCAGTGTGTGACCTTGGACTGATTATTTCATCTCTCTCTCAGTTTTGTTGTCTATAAATTGGGGATAATATGATAGCATATTGCTATTGTGAGAATTTAATTATTCACACAAAGTGCCAGGCACATAGTAAATAGTTCATATTTGCAAACATTAATATTTTTCATAACTAAGAGAAAAATGCTAACACTTTATAATGCTTGATTTAATAACATATTAGACTATTGTATGTTCAGGAAATACAGAAGTTCTCTCTGTAAATCTGCTGACTTTCATTGCAGCAAATCTTTGCATACACATGCACATAGAGCACATGGTTTATATTTTATTTCTATGAAATGTAAATATCCACATATCCTGTATCTCAGTTATCAGTTGCTGTATAACAACCATTCCAGCCGGTGTGGTGGTGCATGCCTGTAGTCCCAGCTACTCGGGAGGCTGAGGCGGGAGTATCGCTTGAGCCCAGAAGTTCTGGGCTGTAGTGCCGCTTGCCAATTGGGTGTCCGCACTAAGTTCAGCATCAATATGGTGACCTCCTGGGAGCGGGGGACCACCAGGTTGCCTAAGGAGGGGTGAACTGGCCCAGGTCGGAATTGAAGCAGGTCAAAACTCCTGTGCTGATCAGTAGTGGGATCGCACCTGTGAATAGCCACTGCATTCCAGCCTGGGCAACATAGCGAGACCCCGTCTCTAAAAGAATAAATATTTTGTTCTAATAAAAGAAGTTAAAATTTAAAAAATGTTAAAAGAAATGTAAAAAAAAAACAACCATTCCAATGTTCAGTGCCTTAAAACAATAGCAATCATTTATTTGCTTCTGATTCTGAGATTTGTTCAGGGCTTGGCAGAGGAACTTGTCTTTGCTCCACATGGCATCAGCTGGAGCAGCTTCACTGGGGCTGGATGATTCATTTCCAAGGTGGCCCATTCATATGACTGGTACGTTGGTGCTAGTTGTGTTTTGTTTGTTTGTTTGTTTTGAGACGGAGTTTCGCTCTTGTTACCCAGGCTGGAGTGCAGTGGCATGATCTGGGCTCACTGCAACCTCTGCCTCCCAGGTTCAAGCAATTCTCCTGCCTCAGCCTCCCAAGTAGCTGGGATTACAGGCGTGTGCCACCATGCCCGGCTAGGTGCTAGTTGTTATCTGGGAGTTTGACTGGAGAAGGGTTGCAGTTCTTGCTCAGGTGAGTTCCTCAGTTCTTGCTGCCAGCTGGGTTCTCAGTTCTTTTACATGTGGCCTCACTATATAGATGACTTGGGCTTCTTTCTAGTTTGGTAGTTGAAGGAGTTGGACTATGTACGTGATGATTTTCTCCCATTTGCACAAAAGGAAGAAATTGTCAAGGTTTCTTAAAACTTAGCCCTGGAGCTGGCACAGGGCAACTTCAGCTGTACTCTATTGGTTAAAATGTATCAGATTTGCCAGGCGCGGTGGCTCACGCCTGTAATCTCAGCACTTTGGGATGCTGAGGCAGGCGGATCAGGACGTCAGGAGATCGAGACCATCATGGCTAACATGGTGAAACCCTGTCTCTACTAAAACTACACACAAAAAAATTAACCAGGTGTGGTGGTACGCACCTGTAGTCCCAGCTACTCGGGAGGCTGAGGCTGGAGAATTGCTTGAACCCAGGAGGCAGAGGTTGCAGTGAGCCAAGATTGAGCCACTGCACTCCAGATTGGGCGACTGAGTGAAACTCCATCTAAAAAAAAAAGAAGGTGTCAGATTTAACCAAGCGCGGTGGCTCATGCCTGTAATCTCAGCACTCTGGGAGGTCAAGGTGGGCAGATCACCTGAGGTCAGTAGTTCGAGACCAGCCTGACCAAGAATGGAGAAACCCCGTCTCTACTAAAAAATTACAAAAATTAGCAAGGTGTGGTGGCGGGTGCCTGTAATCCTAGCTACTCAGGAGACTGAGGCTGGAGCATCACTTGAACACAGGAGGTGGAGGTTGCAGTAAGCCAAGATCATGCCACTGCACTCCAGCCTGGGTGACAAGAGCGAAATTCCATCTCAAAAACAAAACAAAACAAAAAAAAAAAACAAGACACGCAAGCAAGATTCTTGCCTAAGGGGAGCATACATCAGGTAACTAAGCAAGTGATTTCAGTAGTTTCTTAATTAACAGGTACTATGAGAGTAGTAAGGGCTATATGCTGCAGGTAGCTAGCAGGGGCCTTAACCTAGTCTGCAGGTTCAGGCCGGTTCTGAGTTGTTAGTTAAAAATTACATTCTGGGCCGGGCACGGTGGCTCAAGCCTGTAATCCCAGCACTTTGGGAGGCCGAGGCGGGTGGATCACGAGGTCAAGAGATCCATCCTGGTCAACATGGTGAAACCCCGTCTCTACTAAAAATACAAAAATTAGCTGGGCATGATGGTGCGTGCCTGTAGTCCCAGCTACTTGGGAGGCTGAGGCAGGAGAATTGCTTGAACCCAGGAGGCAGAGGTTGCAGTGAGCCGAGATCGTGCCATTGCACTCCAGTCTGGGCAACAACAGCGAAACTCCATCTCAAAAAAAAAAAAAAAAAAAAAAAAAAAAAAATTACA
>NW_022436967.1:25511002-25529267 GCF_009761245.1 Sapajus apella | reverse complement strand
CAAGCCTGTAATCCCAGCACTTTGGGAGGCCGAGGCGGGTGGATCACAAGGTCAAGAGATCGAGACCATCCTGGTCAACATGGTGAAACCCCATCTCTACTAAAAATACAAAAAGGTTAGCTGGGCATGGTGGCGCGTGCCTGTAATTCCAGCTACTCAGGAGGTTGAGGCAGGAGAATTGCCTGAGCCCAGGAGGCGGAGGTTGCGGTGAGCTGAGGTCGTGCCATTGCACTCCAGCCTGGGTAACAAGACTGAAACTCCGTCTCAAAAAAAAAAAAAAATTACATTCTAGCCGGGCACGGTGGCTCACGCCTGTAATCCCAGCACTTTGGGAGGCTGAGGTGGGTGGATCACCTGAGGTCAGGAGTTTGAGACCAGCCTGACCAATATGGTGAAACCCCATCTTAAAATAAATAAATAAATTAAAAACCACCTAAGTTCTAGCTCTTCCTCGGCTCTTCTTACGGAGGTGACAGCCATCTCCGCCTCAGCATCATGGCCACCCTCAGACCCCTTGTGAAGCCCAAGCTCCTCAAAAAGAGAACTAAGAAGTTCATCTGGCACCAGTCAGACTCATATGTCAAAATGAAGTGTAACTGGTGGAACTCAGAGGTATTGACAACAGGGTTCATTGAAGGTTCAAGGGCCAGATCCTGATGCCCAACATTGGCTATGGGAGCAACAACAATGACAAAAAACTAAAACTAAAACAAAGCGCATGTTACCCAGTGGCTTCCGGAAGTTCCTGGTCCACAATGTCAAGGAGGTGGAAGTGCTGCTGATGTGCAACAAATCTTACTGTGCTGAGATTGCTCACAGTGTTTCCTCCAAGAACTGCAAAGCCATCATGGAAAGTTCTGCTCAGCTGGCCATCAGAGTCACTAACCCCAAAGCCAGGCTGCACAGAGAAGAAAATGAATAGACAGCTCATGTGCATGTTTTGTGTTTAAATAAAATAGTAGGCCAGGAGCAGTGGCTCATGTCGGTAACTCCAGCATTTTGGGAAGCTGAGGCAGGCGGATCACTAGGTCAGGAGTTCGAGACCAGCCTGGCCAACATAGTGAAACCCTACCTCTACTAAAAATATAAAATTAGCTGGGTGTGGTGGCACATACCTGTAATCCCAGCTACTTGGGAAGCTAAGGCAGGAGAATCGCTTGAACCTGGGAGGCAGGGGTTGCAGAGAGCTGAGAAGGCACCATTGCACCCCAGCCTGGGTGACAGAGCAAGACTGTCTCAATAATAAAATACAGTAAAAATAAAAATAAATAAAACCGTAAGTCCAGGCGCGGTGGCTCATGCCTGTAATCCTAGCACTTTGGGAGGCTGAGGTGGGTGGATCACCTGAGGTCAGGAGTTCAAGACCAGCCTGGCCATCATGGTGAAACCCCATCTTTAAAAAAACAAAACAAAACAAAACAAAACCGTAAAAATTGCCAAAAAACCAAAACCAAACAAACAAAAAACTCCTACATTCTAGAAGAGTCCAACGTAAGGAGAGAAGAAGAGTTAAAATAGGCAAGAAAAGTCTGGTTTGTCTGGATATTTAATGGTTTGAAGCACTTAAGAGCATGTCACCACGCCTAGCTGGAATGAATGCTTTTAAAAGATATTTCAGGCGCGGTGGCTCACGCCTGTAATCTCAGCACCTTGGGAGTCCAAGGCGGGTGGATCAAGAGAGTCCAAGGTGGGAGGTCAAGAGATCAAGACCATCCTGACCAACATGGTGAAACCCCATCTCCACAAAAAAAAAAAAAAAAAAAAGGATGTTTCTAGGCCAGGTGCGGTGGCTCACACCTGTAATCCCAGCACTTTGGGGGGCTGAGGCAGGCAGATCACTAGGTCAGGAGTTCAAGACCAGCCTGGCCAACATGGTGAAACCCCATCTCTGCTAAAAATACAAAAATTAGATGGGCATGGTGGCACATGCCTGTAGTCCCAGCTACTAAGGAGGAAAATCGCTTGAACATGGGAGGGAGAGGTTGCGGTGAGCCAAGGTTGCCCATTCCAGCCTCGGAGACAGAGCAAGACTCCGTCCTCTCAGAAACAAAAAGGTATCTTGGTGCACCCACGTTATGCTGAATTACCAATTTCCTGATGTTCCCTTAGATGGGGGAAGGAGGAGCAATTTCCTCCTCCCTTCCTGCCTATCACTCTCTCTGTGCTCTTAGCTTTGTCAGTGGAGAGCTAAGTTTAAATATTAAAATAAATAAATAATTTAAAGACCAAAACCAGCCTAGGAAACATGAGGAAAACCCATCTCTATTAAAAATACAAAAATTAGCCAGGCATGGTCATGCCAGTCTGTAGTCCCAGCTACTTGGAGGCTGAGGCGGTAGGATCTCTTGAGCCTGGGAGGTCAAGGCTGCAGTGAGCTGTGATCATGCCACTGCACTCTAGCCTGGGCAACAGAGCAGAACCCTGTCTCAGTCAATCAATAAGTTAAAAATAAAAACCTTCTTTGCAGGCTGGTTCTTCTCGCCTATTTCCATTTCCAAATTCTCCACACCAAACTGGCCTTTCTAAATGTGGTTAGCTATCAGTATTTTAGTTAAAGTTCTGTTCTGATGAGGAAAATAAAAAAGAAGAAAAGTCGAGAAAAATGACCATTATCAAAGAGTCGAAAGTGTTCTTTTTTAAAATTAGCATTCTTTCTTTCTTTCTTTCTTTAGAGACAAGGTCTTGCTCGGTCTCCCAGGCTGGAACAGTGATGTGTTCACAGCTCACTGTAAGCTAGAACTCCTGGGCTCAAGCAATCCTCCTACTTCAGCCTCCAGAGTTTCTGGGACTACAGATGCATGCCCCCATGCCTCAGCTAACTTAAAATTTTTTTTTTTTTGTAGAGGCCAGGCACAGTGGCTTACACCTGTAATCCCAGCACTTTGGGAAGCCAAGGCAGGCAGATCACTTGAAGTCAAAAGTTCAAGACCAGGCTGGCCAACACGATAAAACCCCATCTCTACTAAAAGTACAAAAACTAGCCAGGCCTGGTGTTGAGCACCCGTAGTCCCAGCTACTCGGGAGGCTGCGGCAAGACAATCAGTTGAACACAGAAGGCAGAGGTTGCAGTGAGCTGAGATTGCACCACTGCACTCCAGCCTCTGGGACAGAGCAAAACTCTTGTCTAAGAAAAGAAAAAAATTTGTGTAGAGATGGAGAGCTCACTATGTTGCCCAGGCTGGTCTCTAACTCCTTGACTAAAGTGATCCTCCTGCTTCAGCCTCCCAGAGTGCTGAGATTACAGGTGTGAGCCCCCATGCCTGGCAAAAGTATTATTCTCTGAATGGATATTATCATATATTACAACCACAGTTTTTCTGGCAACTACTGTTTATCACGTGCTCCTATATGCAGAGATCCAGTTTTGCCTTCTTCACCCAGTCATAAATACACAGGATCACGGTGGCTCACACTTGTAATCCCAGCACTTTGGGAGACCGAGGCGGGTGGATCACGAGGTCAGGAGATCGAGACCATCCTGGCCAACATGGTGAAGCCCCGTCTCTACTAAAATACAAAAAATAAGCCGGGCCTGATGGTGGGCACCTGTAGTCCCAGCTACTCAGGAGGTCGAGGCAGGGGAATCACTTGAACCCGCGCAGCAGGTGAGCCATGATTGTGCCACTGCACTTTAGCTTGGCGACAGAGGAAGACTCTGTCTCAAAAAAAAAAAAAAAGAAGAAGAAAGAGATTAGGTCAACTCTCTTCGATTCAGTGAGCTATTTCTACTAGGCTTTTCTTTAACCAATAGGCTTCTTTCCAGCAAGCCCAAGCATCCCTTCATTTGGCCCTCTCAGAGCACTTCCTTTTCCTCACATAGCCATCCTGACCAAGGAAAGCCCGCTCTGTCCATGCTGCCTCTTAGGGCTGGACCTGGGCAGTGTGGTCGGGATCGATGGCCCACGTTTGCAGTGGGATGGCAGAGCGGTCAGTTTGTCACCATCATACTCAGTGCTCTTATGGCTGTGTCTATACAGACGCCTAGTGTAAGTGCTCCTTGTCAATTTTGTTTTGGGTATAACTATAACTTTTTGTCTATTTTTCTTTCCACTTGAATTTCATTATACTTCCATTGAAATGACTGGTTTGTAAATCTTTAAAATTGTCATTGGGTTTAGGGCAAGGCGTGGTGGCTCATGCTTGTAATCCCAGCTACTGGGGAGGCTGAAGTGGGAGGATTGCTTGAGCTCAGGAGATAAAGATCAGCCTAGGCAACATAGTGATATGCTGTTTCTTAAAAAAACAAACAAAAACAATAAAATTGGCATTGAGTTCCAAACCCTTCTCAAAACATTCTTCTGATTTATTGATATAAACAATTATAATATGGTGCTGTTTCAGTTACTAGATGTTGAGTATTTGTCCCCTTGATTTGAACAGATTACTGTTTAGAGAAGAGAATAAGCACTTAAATAAAACAGAGCTGGGAGAGGTGGCTCACTTTGGGAGACTGAGGTGAGAGGATCCCTTGGGACCAGGAGTTCAAACCTGTCTGGAAACATTACCAGCCAAAAAAAAAAATTTTTTTTTCTTTTTTTTTTGAGACAGTTTCACTCTTGTTACCCAGGCTGGAGTGCAATGGCGCGATCTCGGCTCACCGCAACCTCCACCTCCTGGGTTCAGGCAATTCTCCTGCCTCAACCTCCTGAGTAGCTGGGATTACAGGCACGCACCACCATGCCCACCTAATTTTTGTATTTTTAGTAGAGACAGGGTTTCACCATGTTGACCAGGATGGTCTCGATCTCTTGACCTTGTGATCCACCCGCTTCGCCTCCCAAAGTGCTGGGATTACAGGCTTGAGCCACCGCGCCCGGCCCAAAAATTTTTTAAAAAATTGGTTGGGTGTGGTGGCATGCATCTTAAGTCCCAGCTACTTGGGAGGCTGAAGCAGGAGGATCTCTTGAGCTCAGGAAGTCAAGGAATGCACTACAGCACTCCAGCCTGGGAGACACAGTGTGACGCTGTCTCAAAACAAAATAAAATACTAAAACAAAATAAAAATAGAATATGATGGCCAGGCATGGTGGCTCGTGCTTATAATCCCAGCACTTTGGTAGGCTGAGCCAGGTGGATCATGAGGTCAGGAGTTTGAGACCAGCCTGTCCAATATGGTGAAACCCCATTTCTACTAAAAAAATACAAAAATTAGCCAGGCATGGTGGTGCATGCCTGTAGTCCCAGCTACTCAGGAGACTGAGGCAGGAGAATCACTTGAACCCCGGAGGCGGAAGCTGCAGTGAGCCAAGGTCATGCCACTGAACTGCAGCCTGGGTGACACAGTGAGACTCCATCTCAAAAAAAATAAATAAATAAATAAATAAATAAATAAAATATGATAAGTGCTACACAGACTTGGGGATGGCTTCACAGAGGTGAATTGACTGTGTTGGCACAGTGTCTTCAAACTTTTCACTGAATTCTCTCTCTCTCTGTGTGTGTGTGTGTGTGTGTGTGTGTGTGTGTGTGTGTGTGTGTGTGTATCAGGAGGGCCATGGAGTTGGGTCAGTGGAGACATACCCTAGATAAAACTGGTTAAGGTAGGTTGTCAGAAGGGCCTTGTGTGCCTTGATAAGGAGGATTTTGGGCATTATCTTTTAGACAATGGCTATTCATAATAGATTTGCAAATAGAGGGATTAATATAATCAGATTTACTTTGTTTCTTTTTCAAAAGAAGGTAAAACTAAAGCTGAAGAAAAGTCCCCTAAAATGAAATGCCAGATAATCCAAAATTCCATTACGACCATTTATAGACAGGTTTTAGGGGATTTCAGTTCCTCACCCCACATCTTCTGAGCTCCATCAGGACTAAGTCCGGTCCAGGCCCAAATGTTGACTCTGTTACTTTGCATGAAGAATATGGAATTTTAATCTTCCTCAGACTGTAAATGCAAATCTTTTCCAGAGTAGCTCAATACAGTGTATAGTCAATGACAGAGTTTTTAGTGAAATAGCTTCTTCTCCAGGCTAACCATTTTAATGGAGTTTTATGTAACCTTTCTTTTTTTGAAACATGAAAGCGCAGGCAGTTTCCTTTGGCTGATACCTGACAATTTCATTATGGTAGAATCCTGAATAACTTGCTTTGTTCATTCTTTTAATTATTATTTACATGTTTTCTTTCAGTTCTACAATATTGGAGGTTTTTTTGTTTTTTGTTTTTTTCGAGATGGAGTCTCGCTGTGTCTCCCAGGCTGGAGTATAGTGGGGGGATCTCGACTCACTGCAGCCTCCGCCTCCCAGGTTCAAGCAATTCTCCCACCTCAGCCTCCTGAGTAGCTGGGATTACAGGCATGTGCTATCACACCTGGCTGATTCTTTGTATTTTTAGTAGAGATAGGGTTTCACCATGTTGGTCAGGCTGGTCTTGAACCCCTTACTCCAGGTGATCTACCTGCCTCAGCCTCCCAAAGTGCTGAGATTACAGTCCCCGCACCTGGCCAGGTTAAGATTTTAAAAGTAGAATTTCTGGATCACACTAGAGCATTTTGAATAATATATGTTGTCAAATTATCCTCTACAGTTTTGGCACAAATTTTATTCCTACTTACAGAATATGAGCGTCCCTGCTTTAGCAAACAGTTGCCAACATTAAGCATTTTATCTCATTTTTATCTTTGCCAGTATAATCGTCAAAAAACATTTCAGTGGATTAACATGTATGTCTTCATTTGTCATCAGGTTAAACATATTTTTGTAAATTTATTAACCATTTATATTTCCTTATTTGTGAATGTCTATTGACAGTCTTTGTCATTTTCTTTTTTTTTTTTTTTGTTACCCAGGCTGGAGTGCAATGGTGCGATCTCGGCTCAGCGCAACCTCCGCCTCCTGGGTTCAGGCAATTCTCCTGCCTCAGCCTCCTGAGTAGCTGGGATTACAGGCACGCGCCACCATGCCCAGCTAATTTTTTTGTGGTTTTAGTAGAGACGGGGTTTCACCATGTTGACCAGGATGGTCTCGATCTCTTGACCTTGTGATCCACCCGCCTCGGCCTCCCAAAGTGCTGGGATTACAGGCTTGAGCCACCGCGCCCGGCCTGTCTTTGTCATTTTCTAATGATGCTATGAGTTATTGACTTGTAAGCCCTTTCTCTCTATGTGTCTTACGTGATCAAGTTATTTTTTATCAGTTGGATTGTAATCTTTTCAATTCATTTGTCATATTTTCTTTATTATTCATAAGCAGGTAGTCAATTTATCAATCTTTTTCTTCCTTCGTTGGTTACTTCTTCCTTAATTCTAAAAGAAAAGTATTACATAATTCACCTATTATACAGACCACAACACAAGCACATCAAACATAAGTTCAGACATAAAAACTATCATTCTTTTTTAAATCCATTTTTATTTTCTTTTTAATTTTTATGGGAACACAGTAGGTGTATATATTTGTGGAGTGCATGAGATATTTTGATATAGACATGCAATGTGTAATAATCACATCAAGGTAAATGGGTATCCATCGCCTCAAGCATTTATTCCTTTTTGTGTTACAAACGATCCAATTATGCTCTTTTAGTTATTTCTAAATGTACAACTTATTGTTGGCTGTAGTCACCCTGTTGGGCTGTCAAGCACTAGGTCTTATTCATTCTATCTAAATATATGTTTGTACCTATTAAACATCCCCACATCCTTCCCTTTTCCCCTGGCTGCCCTTCCGGGTCTCTGATAATCATTTTTCATCCTATTTCCATGAGATCAATTGTTTTAAATCATTCTTTTCTCTTTTTTTCCTTTCTTTCGATAATCCTGTCCTCTCACTCATCTACCACCCGCTTACATCAGCCCTTTAAGTGAATGCACTATATTTTCAATTCTATAGTGGCTCTTAAAGAGATTTTGGAAGTTCTTAGATAGGATTAAATATATTTAGGATGACAAATTAGCAAGTATGGCCAGCTTTTATTGATCACTAAAATGTACAAGAACTAAAACAATTGAAAAATTATATTAATCTTGAGTAATTTTCTAAATATATTTACAGAAAACACCATATGTTTAATTTCATTTAAGACTGCTTTCTTAGTGCTTACATATGATACAAACAAAAAAAAGTTCAAATGTTGTTTGGATTGTGAGGGATGGAGTTAACTTGGAGGTTAGAAAATGCCTTTTTACACATCAATTAATTTTCTGGATAAAGAAAGTTGTCATTATTTTCTTGTATTGAAGTAATACAGATGATGTGCTCCTTAGCTTATCTCATGCATTAGTGTCAAGTAATATTTGGTTTTATCTGAAGATTTGTAAAATAGAAACAAGCAGTGAACACATATTAATCTAAAGGAATTTCTTCATTTTAAAAACTTCAAAATAGTTTTGAATTACGTATTAACTTAAATCCTGCATAATAGGAAAACTGGATGAAGTTATTAAAATTATTTCTTGACATATTCGATAAAAAAAGACATGCTTTTGTGATTTTTCTGTAATTACTTCAAATATATTCAAATATCTAGTTTTAAGCAGTAACTTAGGCTATAATTGAGGTCACGCATTTACAAAATCCCTAAAACAAATGTCAATTTGTATTATATCAGGAATTGAGCAATTAGCAATGGTATCAGACTCACAGCAGCAGACCTTACCTTTGCATTTTTCTGAAAAAGAAGGGAGCAACATCAACCTTATCTTTTAAGGTTGAGGAATTCCTAACAGCATAAGTCATAATGAAGAGTATCAACATCCAGAGGTGACACATTCTTCACCCAAAACTCTGTGGGGATTTTCAAAGTGAGAAATTCTTTTGTGTCTTTGAAACCAGGCAAATCAAAGGAATTTATTTTAATCTGGCTTAAGTCCAGGCCACTGAGTGGCACTAATAAGGAACAAACACATTAGCACCAAAAGGAAATGATCATTAGAAAAGAAATCTTAATCTGTCCATAGCCCACAGGGTGAGATCTCCAAAGTCTTGTCACTGGACTTTAAATGTAAAAACCGCATTCAAATGTGTGAAATGAATGTACAAGAATATTTGCATGTGAAAATTGGTGGTTTATGTGCATAATTGGTTAGTTGAATACCTTTTGTTGGGAGCAGGGGGTGGAGTTCAGCTAGGAACTCTTATGCCGCTGAAGAGGAAGAGAAAGGTTTTATGTAAAAGCACTACATTTAAGAGTAGATTCATTTTTTCAGATCGAAAGTTAAATATTAAGTTCTGACAATTAAGCAAATTGATTCTGATCTGATTTATTTTAATGGTGGATCTCTAATTTCTGATTTTACTTTCTGTAACATCAAGAATATTGAGAATTAAAAGAAGTGGGAAAGAATGACAGGACAGGAGTAACAGAAGACTTTCAATACCAGACTTTAACCCTCCAGTATCCTAGGGCTGGAAAAGATAAATACTATGAGATAAAAGTCAGAAGTTGGTAAAGATTTCTGAATATGCGATAACTGCTGGGGTTATCAAAATAATCCTAGCACAATGGGTTGATAGTTTTCTATTCTAGAGAGTTCCTTGGAATTTCATCAGATGTATATTTACTAACTTTTTTCATTGATAAAAAGATTTGGCTATCCTAGAATATAATGAGTTCTACATTAGCTATCGAGATGTAGTAAAAGCTGTTTTCATACACTTTTTGTAAGGCATCCTCCAAGTGATTCAGTATCTGTAGTGCATCAGGAAAATGTGGTGATTAATATTGTATGACGCGGAACACTAAGAGCTCTTCTTTCAAGGGGCTAACTTGGGCAAAAACAGGGTTTTAAAATCTGGTACCGAACACCAAATCTGCCTATGCAGACAAACATGCTTACCATGTAATAATTGTTACACAGCAAATTAAAATGGTCATGTCACTGTGGGTTTTATAGAGTAAATATGGCACAACTAAAAAATCAAATTCAAGGTCCTCAAGCAGTGGCAGATCTAGTTCAGTCTTGCTAGACTTGAGCCTGCTATGGAAATGTAGACAACATCTTCATAACAAGCCTAATGCAACATATTTCTTTTAGGAATGTGAATGGCCTGGTATCCTTAATTCCTGGAGAGGTCTAGCTCAATGACAAATTATTTTTTCCTTAACCTGCTGCTTTTTTTCTAGCTGGCTTTATGTTTATCTTACCGTTAACCTATAAGGCTATGCTAATTTTATGCAGACACCACAGTCCTGTTTGACCTTATTTCCCTTCCTCTGACTCCTGCAGCTGTTCAGCCTAAAGTTCCTCACAACATAATTTTGTGCTGGATGTGTTCTGAGAATGGATGACTCCAAGGTACTCAAATACATATATTATGGTCCCCTGAGTCAAGGCAATTGAAAACCACTTGATTGGAGGACATTTTGAAACACACCCATGCTTTTAAAATGCTTTGAGTTATTGGAAACAAGAATTGCAGATATTCATCTTACTAAACAGAAGCTGGAGGTAGAGATTGTCTTTTAAAATGAAGTCGGTGGACTGACCTATGATTTTACTTTATTTATTTACTTTTTGGAGATGGAGTTTTGTTCTTGTCACCCAGGCTGGAGTGTAATGGCGCAATCTCAGCTCACTGCAACCTCTGCCTCCCCGGTTCAAGCGATTCTCTTGCCTCGGCCTCCTAAGTAGCTGGGATTAAAGGCATGTGATACCACGCCTGGCTACTTTTTGTATTATTAGTAGAGATGGGGTTTCACCATGTTAGCCAGGATAGTCTCAAACTGCTGACCTCAGGTGATCCATCCCCCTTGGCCTCCCAAAGTCCTGGGGTTACAGGCATGAGCCACTATGCCCGGCCTGACCTATGATTTTAAATAATCTTTGATCAAGCATGCATTCTGCCATGATACCTGTACCTTGAACAGTTATTACCATCTATAATGTAATACCAGTAATATCACTGGTAATGTATGGGAAGAAAAGTCTGAGTCTTATGAGTAACATGCATGTAGGGATTTCAAGTCTCTGGTGGGAAAAAAAAATGTCTTGAATGACTTTGTACTTAGGCATAAAAATAGATCCATAGATATTAATGGCAAGCACTTGTTTATGGACCCAACTTTGGAATTTGAGGAGGAAAGTTATATTCAGAAAATGTATGGAAACTCATGAGCCGTTTACTCCAAAATTTTTCAATGTCAGCAGTCACCATCCCTGGAGAGCTTATGAGAGAGATGGTCTAACTGAATAGTTACTGGACTGAGAACAGTTACAGCAATGTTTCCTAGGATTGTATCATGATGTTTGTGGAAAGTGATAGATAATAATGAAGCAAATTTTAGACATTGAGATTTATCATAGAACATAAAAGTTGCGAATTTTGGCCGGGCGTGGTGGCTCAAGCCTGTAATCCCAGCACTTTGGGAGGCCGAGGCGGGTGGATCACAAGATCAAGAGATCGAGACCATCCTGCTCAACATGGTGAAACCCCGTCTCTACTGAAAATACAATAAAATTAGCTGGGCATGGTGGCGCGTGCCTGTAATCCCAGCTACTCAGGAGGCTGAGGCAGGAGAATTGCCTGAACCCAGGAGACGGAGGTTGCGGTGAGCCGAGATCGCGCCATTGCACTCCACCCTGGGTGGCAACAACGAAGCACCGCCTCCACAAAAAAAAAAAAAAAAAAAACGTAGTTGCTAATTTTGGGATTATCTAGCTGTAGGTAACTTCTAATACGTTTTCTCACTTTTTTTTTTTTTGAGACAGGGTCTCTGCTGTGAGGCTGGTGTGCATTGGTACAAACACGGCTCATGGCTGGGTGCAGTGGCTCAGGACTGTAATCTCAGCACTTTGGGAGGCTGAGGCAGGTGTACTGCTTGAGCTCAGGAGTTCGAGACTAGCCTCGGCAACATGAGGAATCCCCATTTCCATGAGAGTCGCTTGAACCCGAGAGGTGGAGTTGTAGTGAGCCGAGATCACCCCACTGTACTCCAGCCTGGGTGGCAGAGTGAGACCCTGTCTCAAAAAAAAGAGTAATATTAGGCCGGGCGCGGTGGCTCAAGCCTGTAATCCCAGCACTTTGGGAGGCCGAGGCGGGTGGATCACGAGGTCAAGAGATCAAGACCATCCTGGTCAACATGGTGAAACCCCGTCTCTACTAAAAATACAAAAAATTAGCTGGGCATGGTGGCGCATGCCTGTAATCCCAGCTACTCAGGAGGCTGAGGCAGGAGAATTGCCTGAACCCAGGAGACGGAGGTTGCGGTGAGCCGAGATCGCGCCATTGCACTCCAGCCTGGGCAACAAGAGCGAAACTCCGTCTCAAAAAAAAAAAAAAAAAAAAAAAAAGAGTAATATTATATTATTATTATTATTATTATAATACTTTAAATTCTGGGGTACATGTGCAGAACATGCAGGTTTGTTACATGGCTATACATGTGTCATGGTGGTTTACTGCATCCATCCCTCCATCATCTACATTAGGTATTTCTCCTAATGTTTTCCCTCCCCAATCCCCACTTCCCCTGCTATCCCTCCCATAGCCCCCTCACCCCCAAAATAGGCCCCAGTGTGTGATGTTCCCCTCCCTGTGTCCATGTGTTCTCATTGTTCAACACCCACTTATGAGCGAGAACATGCGGTGTTTGGTTTTCTATTCTTGTAATATTATATTTTACATACATACATAGATTTGTGTATCTAAACAAATAATTACCATTGTGTTACAGTTGCCTATAGTATTTAATACAGTAACATGCTGTACAGGTTTGTAGCCCAGGAGCAGTAGGCTATACTGTTACCAGGAAGGGGTCCTGATCCAGACCCAAGAGAGGATTCTTGGATCTCAGGCAAGAAAGAATGAGAGAAAATAAAAAAGAAAGAATGAGAGATGAGTCCACAGAGAAATGTGAAAGCAAGTGTATTCAGAAAGTAAAGGAATAAGAGACTGGCTACTCCACAGGCAGAGCAGACCCAAGGGCTGCTGGTTGCCTATTTTTATGGTTATTTCTTTCCTTTTTTTTTTTTTTTTTTTTTGAGACATGGTTTCACTCTGTTGCCCAGGCTGGAGTGCAGAGGCGAGATCTTGGCTCACTATGACCTCCACCTCCTGGGTTCAAGCAATTCTCCTACCTCAGCCTCCCAAGCAGCTGAGATTACAGGCACCCACCACCATGCCCAACTAATTTTTGTATTTTTAGTAGAGACAGGATTTCACTATGTTGGCCAGGCTGGTGTCAAATTCTGACCTCAGGTGATCCACCTGTCTTGGCCTTCCAAAATGCTGTGATTACTGGCATGTGCCACCATGCCTGGCCTAGAAGATTTGACAAGGTACAGAAACAGAACAAAGAAGGAAGCAGCCACCTCCCTGGTAGCAATTTAATGCGATCATCATAACCCAGTTTTCCTGCTTCTCTATCCCTCAATTCTTTCTGTTACATGGTACTGTCTCCAGTCCTCAAAACCAACCTCAACCCCTGTCTCCAAGGAAATGTGGCAGTGTAAAATGTGACATGCTTGCAATGTGAAGAAAAACTGCCAGCATTTACAATGCCATATACCAGCAGCAAGCAACCTGTGAAAGAGAAAAAACAGCTCTGGCTTTTAAAAGTATAGTAGCACAGCTAACAACACTGGAAAGCAAAAAGCTGCAGTCTAGTCCTGGCTCAACCATTAACTAACTAAAGGGCTAAACAAATATGTAAATCCATGAGGTTAGACTAAAAGGCGACTTAAGGCCCTGCCAGTTTGGTGATTCTAGAACATTTTAGAACAGACTTTACTGAAGTTCAAAGAAAGAAGATATCATTGTGGGCAGGAAATGTGAGGGAAAACTGTGGAGGAGCTGTGGATTGGATTAGGCCCTAAAGGATGAGAAGGATTAAGTAGCAGGGGGGAAGGGATGCAACTGGAGGGGGTTAAGGGGGAAGCAGAAGGAAACAGCTTTAACAAAAACCTAGGAACAGGAATGCACCCAGAGATATGCTAAGGTGTAGAGGGAGTTCCCACCAGATGGCAGAGATCTTATCTCTAAGGTAGGAAGTGAGATCCAGCTGCATAAAGAATCCCAAAGGAGGTGTTAAAGACTTAAGAAGTGGGGGAAATTTTTGGACCATTTCTTATGGGGGATGTGGAGGATGTGCTGGAGTCTCAACAAGGGGTGCTGCAGCACAGCTGGGAAACCCTTTTAGTGAAGCCTGTGAAATGTTAGTGAGTTGATTTTACTATCAGTACAAAGAATAAGGAGAAAGTAGTTTGCAGCATGCTCTGGGGCTTTTGCTAGCATCCCCAGGACTTATTAACCAAGGGTAAATGACCATTGAAACCGGTAATCCTAATACACATGGCACAACCTGATCTCTGCTTCCAGAAATTAGAGGGTTTATTGTTTTGTTTTGTTTTTTTGAGACAGAGTTTTGCACTTGTTGCCTGGGCTGGAATGCAATGATGCGATCTTGGATCACCGCAATCTGCACCTCCCCGGTTCAAGCAATTCTCCTGCTTCAGCCTTCTGAGTAGCTGGGATTACAGGCATGTGCCACCACACCCAGCTAATTTTTTTGTATTTTTAGTAGACACGGGGTTTCTCCATGTTGGTCAGGCTGGTCTGGAACTCCCGACCTCAGGTGATCCATCTGCCTTGGCTTCCCAAAGTGCTGGGATTACAGGCGTGAGCCACCGCCCTGCCTTAGAGGTTTTTTTTTTAATGAAAAATTAAAGGGAGGAGGGAGCCCATATTCTATACCTGATACAGTTAGGAGGCTCACCCTGAGCTCCTTGCCCTCACTGGATTACTAACATCACTCTCTGCTCTTTACCTACCTGTGCAGGGCAAGCACTCCACTCAGCTGGTCCCTGGGCTAAAGAGGCAAGAGAGCAACTCGGGCATTAGATGTTAACCAGCAAGTGCCTCACCATTCTAGTTCAGTCCTTTCTCTCCTCCTCCCCAGCTTTTTTTTGGTTTGTTGTTTTTTAGAGACAGGGTCTGGCTTTGTCTCACAGGCTGGAGTGTAGCAGCAGAATCCCAGCTCACTGCAGCCTTGATTTAGTAGCTGTGCCTACAGACATGCCACCAGGCCTGGCTATTTTTTTTTTTTTTTTACTTTTTTGTTGAGACAGACATCTGGTGATGTTGCCCAGGCTGGTCTCAAGCAATCTTCCCACTTCTGTGTCCTAAAGTGCTGGGATCACAGACCTGAACCACTGCCCCTGGCTCTTCTCGCTCCACCTCTTTTTTTTGTTTGTTTATTGGTTTGAGACTGAGTCTCTCTGAGTTACCCAGGCCGCAGTGCAGTGGTACTCACTACAGCCTCCCACTTCTGGGCTCAAATGATCCTCCTGTGTTGGCCTCCTGAGTAGCTAAGACTACAGGTATTTGCCACCATGGCCGGCTTATTTTTGTATTTTTTGTAGAGAAGAGGTTTCGTCATGCTGCCCAGGCTGGTATTGAACTCTTGGGCTGAAGTGATTCTCCCACCTAAGCCTCTCAAAGTGCTGGGACTATAAGCGTGAACCACTGGGCTGGCCTCCCCCTCTTCCAAGCAACACCTACTGGCTATGACTGCCTCTGTCACCACCACCCTTCATTTCATGAATATGCTGTTCAGGGACCTTACCATAAGCCTGGTTTCTTGCTCTCCCCAGGTCTCCACCCCATATTATTTTCTTCTAGCCCCAGGCCATTTCCTTGGGAAGAGCACATCCCTGTCTCCCAAAGCCTCACCAAGGTGCTTCTCCGGGACTCAAAGAATGAGTCTTGCTTCATCTGCTGCTATTTGAAAAATGTGCAGACAGGTGGTAGAAGGAGTTTTGGAGAAATACCTAAACCCACAGATAATTACAGTTGAGCAGACTGGATAGCTGGATACACATACAGTCTTGCATTGCTAACAATAGGGATACATTACGAGAAATACATGGTTAGGCAATTTCATAATTGAGCAAACACCATAGAGTGTACTTACACAAACCTAGATGGTAGAGCCTACTACACACCCAAGCTACTTGTATTGTAAGAGGCATTTGAACCAGAGCAATGCATCTTGAACAGGGGCTGCATAAAATGAAGCTGAGACCTGCTGGGCTGCATTCCCAGGAGGTTAAGGCATTCCTAATCACAGGATGAATTAGGATAGAGGCACAAGATACAGGTCATAAAGATCGTGCTGATAAAACAGATTGCAGTAAAGAAGCCAGCCAAAACCCACCAAGATGGCCACGAGAGTGATCTCTGGTCGTCCTTACTGCTACACTCCCGCAAGCACCATGGCAGTTTACAAATGCCATGGCCACGTCAGGAAGCTGCCCTGTGTGGTCTGAAAAGGGGAGATGTGAATAATCCACCCCTGTTTAGCATATAATCAGGAAATAACTGGCTGGGCCTGGTATCTCACCCCTGTAATTCCAGCACTTTGGGAAGCCAAAAAGGGTGGAATACTTGAGATTAGGAGGTTGAGACCAGCCTGGTCAACATAGTGAAACCCCATTTCTACTACAAATACAAAAATTAGCTGGTGTGGTGGTACATGCCTGTAATCCCAGCTACTTGGGAGGCTGAGGCAGGGGAATCACTTGAACCCGGGAGGCAGATGTTGCAGTGAGCCAAGATCGTGCCACTGCACTCCAGCCTGAGCAACAAAGCAAGACTCTGTCTCAATAAAAAAATTTAAAAAATTCTATTATTGCATGGGGATATGTAAAACAGCTTTCCAGTTGTTCACAGGTTCTCTCTTCCACTAGACTGTGAACAGCTTGAGGACAGGACAATTACTATGGCATGTCCTCTGCTTGGCATGGTAATTAGTTCCCAGTTAACGTTGGTTCACCTGCACTGAAGCCATAGCCCCTTTCTGGGTCCCGGTTTCTTTTTGCCATAAAATAAAATATTTGCACCAGATGATTTCTAACCTCCTTTCCAGCTCTAACATCCTATGGTCAATCTGAAGCTTCTTATAAATCGAAAGCAGAGGTAGCTAACTGTTAGCTTGTGAGCCGAGTTGGGTCCATATTGTTTTTGTTGTTTGTATTGTGATGAGGTTTTTTTTTTTTTTGGGGGGGGTGTATTATATTAAAAACTTTTAAAGAGTTCCAGGGGCCAAAAGTCTTCATATTAAAGTACGGATTTCCAGCTTCTCTCAAAAAACAGGGCCCACTAAGCCTGCTTTCCCTCAGGCAGCCATTGACTAGAGCACTCTCATGTGGCTGCCACCTGCACACTCGATTTAAGGTCCCTGTTCCCCAACCTCCAGGCCACAGTGCATACTAAGTTTATAGTCCCTGCTCTAAAGCTGCCCAAGAAAACTTACTAAAAAGGGAAGCGGTAGAAGGGAGAGTGAGGGGGTCAGGTAAAGACAAGAGTGGAGATTAGGGGAGATGAAAGACTAAAAGAACACGTTCTAACATCGTAACAGAGACAGGGGAGGAGGGAGAAAGATGAAGACTTTTTACTTTTTTACCTTAAATTCTTATATCCTAATAATTCACCAGTAGGGGAAATCCGAGATGAAACTTAAAGGCATATGATCTTAATAGCTAATATTTACTTCGCCAGCGTCTAAAGACTGATGGTGGACCACTCTATATGCCCTGTGGCAAGAACAACTTCCTGCTCTGCTTCCTTGCCTCAATCCCGCCCCCCTCCAATCCCCTGAGCCCTATCGTTGATTTATTAAAGAAACTGGATTAATTGTCCTTGTGAAGTTTCACATTCTGGATATGTATCATTGTTTTCTTGTGTTGTTTAAATTGTTCCACTGTCTTGGCACACGTTTTTAAAGATTGAATTATGACCTTTCCAATGAATTAGTTAACTGGTAAGGGCTTCATGGAACTATTGTTAGTTGGCTCTCTATCATGCCAATAATAGAAATGTTTTCTTTTTTCTTTCTTTCTTTTTTTTTTTTTTTTAAGGCGGGGTTTCACCATATTGGTCAGGCTGGTCTTGAACTCCCGACCTCAGGTGATCCACCCTCCTTGGCCTCCCAAGTGCTTGGATTACAGGTATGAGCCACCACGCCCAGCCTTCTTTTCTTTTTTTTTTTTTCTGAGACAGTCTCGCTCTGTCGCCAGACACCAGGCTGGAGTGCAGTGGTGTGATCTCGGCTCACTGCAACCTCTGCCTCCCCGGTTCAAGCAATTCTCCTGCCTCAGCCTCCCGAGTAGCTGGGACTACAGGTGCGTGCCGCCACGCCCAGCTAATGTTTGTAATTTTAGTAGAGACAGGGTTTCACCATGTTGGCCAGGATGGTCTCGATCTCTTGACCTCCCTCCTCGTGTTCTGCCCGCCTTGGCCTCCCAAAGTGCTGGGATTACAGGCGTGAGCCACCATGCCCGGCCTTTTTTTCCTTTTAAAAAAATTTTTTTTTTTTTTTTTTTTTTTTT
>NW_022436967.1:25493121-25510902 GCF_009761245.1 Sapajus apella | reverse complement strand
GCGGAGTTTCACTCATGTTACCCAGGCTGGAGTGCAATGGCGCGATCTCGGCTCACCGCAACCTCCGCCTCCTGGGTTCAGGCAATTCTCCTGCCTCAGCCTCCTGAGTAGCTGGGATTACAGGCATGCACCACCATGCCCAGCTAATTTTTTGTAGTTTTAGTAGAGACGGGGTTTCACCATGTTGACCAGGATGGTCTCGATCTCTTGACCTCGTGATCCACCCGCCTCGGCCTCCCAAAGTGCTGGGATTACAGGCTTGAGCCACCGCGCCCGGCCTCAAAAAAATTTTTTTTAGGGTAGTCAAGTGAAGCAGTGGGAGTGGAGAAGAAACAGAAATCTGTAACTGGTTATAATCAATTAGTTGTAAATATCACTGCACTTGGACTAGCCTTATTATAATTATTATTGTTGAGACAAAGTCTCCTCTGCTGTCCAGGCTGGAGTGCAGTGGCTTGATCATAGCTCACTGCAGCCTCAACCTCCCAGGCTCAGGTGATGGAATGGTCTTCTA
Organism: Sapajus apella; assembly: GCF_009761245.1. Classification (NCBI taxonomy): domain Eukaryota; kingdom Metazoa; phylum Chordata; class Mammalia; order Primates; family Cebidae; genus Sapajus; species Sapajus apella. Next base: position 25,510,388 of record NW_022436967.1, on the reverse strand, counting down.
ATGTCTGAAGGATTGAGTTTTGATTTTTTTTTCTACAACTGAAACCTGAATTAGAACCATTTACTCCCCTTCTTTCATACAATTCTCAGAACATTTAAGAGGACAACTTGAGGAAGGAGGATCACTTATTCTCAGGAGTTCAAGTCCAGCCTGGGCAACATAGCAAGATCCCATCTCAAAAAAAAAAAAAAAAGCAAACAAAAATAAAACAACAGAGAAAGAGGACAGCCTGAATGTGGTACAGTATACCTGGCTCATGGGGATAACACAGGGCAAAATGATCTGCTGCCCAGTCATTCAACCGAGTGTTATTGAATTTCGCTCTACAATATACTGTGTGTGTGCTCTGACATAATTTATTTGACAAATAATTTGTCAAATAAATTTATCTATATGACAAATTAGGCCAAGCTCGGTGGCTCACACCTGTAATCCCAACACTTTAGGAGGTGAAGGAGGGTAGATCACTTGAGGCCAGAAGTTCAAGACCAGCCTGGCCAACATGGTGAAACCCCATATCTACTAAAAATACAAAAATGAGCCTGGCATGGTGGTAGGCGTCTGTGATCCCAGCTACTCTGGGGCTGAGGCAGGAGAATCACTTGAACCCAGAAGGCAGAGGTTGCAGTGAGCTGAGATCAGGCCACTGTACTTCCAGCCTGGGCAACAGCATGAGACTCCATCTCAAAAAAAAAAAAAAAAATCTTGCTATAATCAATGGTGAACACGTTTATTATAGTACTGACTCACTGTTGTTGAATATATTAAGATCTTATTTTAACTTCATCTGTCTTAACTAACTTTAATTGGATTGCAGTTCAGCAAATATGTGTTGATAACTTGCTATATATAGGCTATATGTTATTGATACACAATAGCATTTGTTCATTCATTAAACCCTTTGACAAATACATACGACATTTAGCAATATTGCATGCTAGTCACTGTGTAAATGCTGGAGTTGCAAAAAGGAAAAGTCATGATTTCTGCCCTCCTTTTGTCATAGTCTGTCATATTTAAGCTCTTGACTAGGGATAGGATAGAGATGGTGGATTTTATGGGAGGATTCAGATGTCATCATCTGAGTAATTCATTCTTGAAATAGAGTGATGCATTCTTAGGAATATAATATCTCATAATAATGGTAACTGCTGCTATAATTACTACCATTTGTCGAATCGCTCATGTTCCAGATGTATATGTACACTGCATATATGTGACCTCTAATCCCCATAACAACCTTGCACATACAGGAGGGAAAAAGTAGTATTTTCACCTAATAAAATGGCTGACACCCCTATAACAAAAGATAGATTAACAAAAGAAAAGGATTGCCCTCTCGGTGGCTCATGTTCTTAGGGATGTCAAGGAGCGCAGATCACTTGAGGTCAGGAGTTTGAGACCAGCCTGGCCAACATGGTGAAACCTTGTCTCCACTAAAAATACAACGTTTTTTCAGGCATGGTGGTGTGCACCTGTAATCCCAGCTACTCAGGAGGCCGAGGCAGGAGAATTGATTGAACCCAGGAGGCGGAGGTTGCAGTGAGCCAAGATCGAGCCACTGCACTCCAGCCTGGATGACAGAGCAAGGTAGATCTTAAGAAATTTTTCTAGAACTCATGAGTGCCATCACTTAAAAAAAATTGTACTTACATCATCCTGTAATTCCCAAATTATATCATTTCATTGCTGACAGTTTACATTAGAGCTTTCCTGAGGTCTCTGAGTGACAACAGTGTCTTTTCTTTTCTGGAACTGTCTAATAGTATTAACGAGAGTCTACATTGAAAAATCACCACATGCTAGGCACAGGAGCAGGTATTTTACACACATTAATTTATTTAATCTCATAAGAATCCTGTGCAGTGAGAGCTAATATCATCTCTGGCTTTATAGATGAGGAATTAGAAGCACAGAGAATTAGTTTAAAGGAGTTAACTTTTGGACAATCATTTATTTAATAAGTAATCCATGGTTTATGGATTATGAGTTCTTGTAAATTTAAGTCATGGAACTTCTGACTCATGAATATCTTATAGTTCTCTTTTTTTTTGTTTGTAGAAAGTGATTTATTTAAAGAGAGAGAGAAACAGGAGAAGGAGAGAGAAAGAAACAGCTAACTCTCACACTGCGTGACAGAATCCAGAAAGACAGAATCCAGGAGAGGAAAGCAGCTTCCTCACTGATTGGAAAGGATATAGAGAGATGGAGTTGAGGAGGGAAGACAGGCTTCCACAAGAGAACGTGGAAGGGATTCCAGAGGGGAAATCCAGGAGAGAGAAAGATGGCTTCCACAAAGAGAGTGTTCGTGGAGGGGGACCCGAACATGGAGTCCTATCTTATACTTCTCTACGCTTTGCCTGCGAGATTTTAGGGTGAATCTTTTGTGTTTGTAGTTGTGGATTGAGAAGTAGTATATTTGAAGGAGAAAAGAAATATAAAAGTCTTCTTAATTTTGGGTTGTAATCCTCCGAAGATGTATTTTCTAGCTCTACTGTTCTGAGTCACGTACACATTCTAACATTAAATTAGAAAAATGGAATTATTTTTCTATAGTCAATTTTACAATTTCTTCCTTTCTATTTCTGTTAAGTGCTTCATAGTACACTCATAACCTTTCAGCAGGAGAAGATGAGCATAACTGAGTTATTTTTTCATCAATCAGGAAACGATTTCTGTTTTTTTTTTTTTGAGAAGGAGTCTTGCTGTGTTGCCTGGCTGGAGTGCAGTGGATTAATCTTGGCTCACCGCAACCTCCACCTCCTGGATTCAAGTGATTCTCCTGCCTCAGCTTCCTGAGTGGCTGGGATTACAGGCATGTGTCACCATGCACAGCTCATTTTTGTATTTTTAGTACACCCTGTTGGTGTAGATGGAGTTTCACCCTGTTGGTCAGGCTGGTCCTGAACTCCTGACCTTGTGATCCGCCCACCTCCCAAAGTGCTAGGATTACAGGTGTGAGCCACGCACCCAGCAAATGTTTTCTTTTTTTTTTTTTGAGACGGAGTTTCACTCTTGTTATCCAGGCTGGAGTGCAATGGCGCGATCTTGGCTCACCACAACCTCCGTCTCCTGGGTTCAGGCAATTCTCCTGCCTCAGCCTCCTGAGTAGCTGGGATTACAGGCTTGAGCCACCGCGCCCAGCCCCCAGCAAATGTTTTCTAAATCAAATATTCTCTAAACCCTTTGACATATACTATAGTAACGACTCCACAGATTCGCCCCTTTCCATCAAACTCTGCTATTAGTAATACTGGCTCTTTTTTCCTTACCCCAATTAGTGAACCTGTGGATGTGTGCAGTGGCCACTCTGGGGATGAACAACCTTGTGCCTGTGAGGGTGATTCTAGGGAGAATTTCGAACCACATAGCAGCATAGTTGTCTAGTCCAGAAGTCTTTTAGAACCTTTATAGATAGGTGACCTATCTTCCTATGGTCCTTTTTAGATTTGAAATACAAGCCTAAATATATTTTGCTCTCTGATGAAATGTTATTTCTTCCTAATTAGTTTTTCTATTTTTGCTTTTCATAAAAAAAAAAAAATCTATGGATTAGGTCTACTATCAGAACAGTCTTTATAGATTTTTTTTTTTTTTTTTTTTTTTTTTTTTTTTTTTAAGAGACAGAGTTTTGCTCTTTCACCCAGGTTAGAATGGAGGGGCACAATCATAGCTCACTGCAGCTTCAAACTCCTGGGCTCAAGTGATTCTCCTGCCTCAGCCTCCTGAGTAGCTTGGATTACAGGCACACACCACTGAGCCTGGCAAATTTATTTTATTTTTTGTAGAGGCAGAGTCTGGCTTTGTTGCTCAGGCTGGTCTCAAACTCCTGGCTTCAAAGGATCCTCTTGCCTCACCCTTCCAAAGTGCCGGGATTATAGGCATGAGCTACCACGCTGGGCCCAAATCTTTCTAATTACCACATTTGAATAGCTATTTTCTTTACCTTCCTAGGAAGTGTTTTCAGACTATAAGAATAAAGACATAAGTTGCATGAAAATAAGCATCCTTTTTGCTCTGTTCCTTGGTGGTAAATTCCATCTCAATAATGTTGAGAGGTAGGAGGGGTGAGTAAATTAGCATGTAAAAAGCAAGCCATTTTCTCTTTTACCCTCCACTTTTCTAATTTTATTTGCTTCAGTGGGATCACACCAGCATTCTCCTGTCATCTAGACTTGGACATATTTGATTAATAATGATTATTATGGCTATATACATTGTAGAGGACTTTGTACTTTTCAAAGTGCTTCTACATGCATATATATATCTATATATTTTTTCTCTCTCTTTCCTTCATCTTCTCCATATCATCACCAAGTTCCTACTGATTCTGTAGCTAATAATGTCTTTTATGTTCAATAACTTCATTTCAGTAGCTGACACTATAAAAATCACAGCATAGTGGGATCGGAAGGATCCTTAGAGACCACTTCATATGGGCTTCTCGTTTTCTAAATGTAGAAAGTGAGATTTAATGTGTTTCAGTAACTTTGGCAAGATTATAGTTAACCCCTTCTACAGTTTCCTTGACCAGTACTTTCAAGGCCATAAATCAATGGCTGACTGACTGTTTGGTTTCACCCCCACCCACATGCCCACCCCAATTACGTTCCATTCTGTATAGAGTTGGGAGAAAAATCTTTTTCAAATTCCATATTATTAAAGGTGGGCTCTTTCCTCCAGACTTAATGGGACTTCTTCTTTTCTGTTATATTAAATCAAAAGTCCTTTAAATGGGTTTATTATGTGTTCCTTCTTTTTCTTTTTCTTTTTTTTTTTTTTTTTTGAGACGGAGTCTTGCTCTGTTACCCAGGTTGGAGTGCAGTGGCACCATCTTGGCTCACTGCAACCTCCACCTCCCGGGTTCAAGCAATTCTCCTGCCTCAGCCTCCCAAATAGCTGGGATTACACGCATACGCCACTATGCCCAGCTAACTTTTGTGTTTTTTTAGTAAAGATGAGGTTTCACTATGTTGGCCAGGCTGGTTTCTGACTCTTGACCTTGTGATCCGCCCACCTCAGCCTCCCAAAGTGCTGGGATTACAGACATGAGCCACTGTGCCAGCCATGTGTTACTTCTTTACAACGCAAATGTACATTTTTATAGTAAATTAAATACATTTGAATGTATGTTGTTTTTATAATGTGCTGAAATTTTGGGCATACATAGTTTATTTACCCAGTATGCTTGAAATATCTTGAATTAGAAACCGTGCCATTTCTTTTGTAAGCATTTCCATGGTGTCTTATATAGTGTTCTGAGTTGGTGCTCAATAAATAAAAATGAAGTTCTTTTCCAAGTTAAGTGCAAAGACAGTGCTTGGAAATGGTTATTTCAGTAATAAATGCAAACACAATGTTTGTCATCTTCCTCTGCTATACTACAGTTACCATACTCCAATTTTTGCGTGCAATTGCAGTTTTTTCTCATGTCACTCTTCTCCTATAAACTCCTTGAAAGAAGGAACTGAGCCTCCAGTAGGTTCTGAATAGCATAGTAAGTTTTTTTTTTTTTTTGGAGACGGAGGATTCTCGATGTCACTCTAGCTGGAGTGCAGTGGTGTGATCTCAGCTCACTGCAACCTCCGCCTCCCAAGTTCAAGCAATTCTCCTGCCTCAGCCTCCCAAGTACCTGGGACTACAGGCGCAGGCCACCACCCCTGGCTAATTTTTGTATTTTTAGTAGAGACAGGGTTTCACCATGTTGGTCAGGCTGATCTTGAACTCCTGACCTCATGATCTGCCCACCTGGGCCTCTCAGAGTGCTGAGATTACAGGCATGACTCACCGCACTCCGCCAGTAAGTTCTTAAGAACTACTTACCTCAGTTAACTGCATTGGCTACACCAACTGTTGTAGGAAAACAGAGAAGCACAAAAGAAGGAATAATTAAGTTTTCTGCAGGTGATGTGGTGCTAGAAAAGCCATACCAACATCTGAGTTGAGTCTTGAATTTGCTGGGCATGGAAAAAAGACATTTCAGGTAAATCACCAAGGTACAAAGAGTTCCAACATTTTGGATGTGACTTTATCTAAGATGTCCCAGTGAATCACTGTTTTGACACATTTTATTTTTTTTATTTTATTTATTTATTTTTTGAGACGGAGTTTCACTCTTTTTACCCAGGCTGGAGTGCAATGGCGCCATCTCGGCTCACCACAACATCCGCCTCCTGGGTTCAGGCAATTCTCCTGCCTCAGCCTCCTGAGTAGCCGGGATTACAGGCACGCACCACCATGCCCAGCTAATGTTTTGTATTTTTAGTAGAGACGGGGTTTCACCATGTTGACCAGGATGGTCTCGATCTCTTGACCTCGTGATCCACCCGCGTCGGCCTCCCAAAGTGCTGGGATTACAGGCTTGAGCCACTGCGCCCGCCCGGCTGTTTTGACACATTGAAAGCTCAGACCTCAAAGGGCTATTTATTTGGATTTCAATTTATTACTCAAGTTGAAACAAATGTTTTCTTTTTTTTTTTTTGAGAGGAAGTCTCCCTCTGTTGCCCAGGCTGGAGTGCAGTGGTGCGATCTCAGCTCACTGCAACTTCCATCTCCCAGGTACAAGCAATTGTCCTGCCTCTGCCTCAGTTTTCCAAATAGTTGGGATTACAGGTGCCTGCCACCACACCTGGCTAATTTTTGTATTATTTTAGTAGAGACACAGCCTCACCATGCTGGCCAGACAGTCTCAAACTCCTGACCTCAGGCCATTTGCCTGCCTCAGCCTCCCAAAATGCTGGGATTACAGGCAGGAGCCACCACGCCTGGCCCACAACAAGTGTTTTCTCAATATTTGATTAAATAAATCACTGAAGCATAAATAGATGCAAGGAAACATGTTAAAGGAAAATTAGTAAGTTCAAATGTCTACTCTTAATAAAGCAAGGTAATTTGGTAAATCAGCAACATCTATTTTAAAATTGCAACAAGACTTTATTATATGATTCTATTGATTTTTTTTTTACGTTTTTGAGGGTTTGAAACATTTAGTGACAATGTTTAAAAATCAGTTTAAAATATTAGTTAAAAAAAAAAGTAATGAAAATGTAAAGGCATGTGAAAGCTTTTCTAATTTTTTTTTTTTTTAAGACAAAGTCTTTCTCTCTCACCTAGGCTGGAGTACAATCGCATGATCTCGGCTCACTGCAACCTCCGCCTCCTAGGTTCAAGAGATTCTCCTGCTTCAGCCTCCAGAGTAGCTGGGACTACAGGCCTGCACCACCATGCCTGGCTAATTTTTGTATTTTTAGTAGAGAGGAGGTTTCACCATGTTAGCCAGGCTGGTGTCTAAGTCCAGACCTCAGGTAATCCACCCCCCTCGGCCTCCCAAAGTGTTGGGATTATGGGCATAAGCCACTGTGCCCGGCCTCTAAATATTTTTGACACTATAACTTGCATTCTATTTTGTTTTTAATACTTTAACGTGTTTCGTGAAAACTATTTTTATGTTTATGCCTCTGAGCTTCTGGTGACCTCTAGTGGCAATTTTTTTTTTGAGCGGAGTCTTGCTCTGTCACTCAGGCTGGAATGCATTGGCGCGATATTGGCTCACTGCATCCTCCACCTCCCAGGTCCAAGTAATTCTCCTACCTCAGCCTTCCAAGTAGTTGGGACTACAGGCACGCACCATGCCTGGCTAATTTCTGTATTTTTTTTTTAGTAGGGACCGGGTTTCCCCATGTTGGTCAGGCTGGTCTCCTGGAACTCCTGACCTCGTGATCCGCCCGCCTCGGCCTCCCAAAGTGCTGGGATTACGGATGTGAGCCACCGTGCCCAACCTAATTTATTGTTAAACCCTTGCGTTTGGAAAATGCTATTACTTGATATAGTTGAATTCTTTTTTTTTTTTGTTTGAGACGGAGTCTTGCTCTGTCGCCCAGGGTGGAGTGAAGTGGCGCGATCTCAGCTCACTGCAACCTCCAACTCCCGGGTCAAGTGATTCTCCTGCTTCACCCTCCCGAGTAGCTGGGAATACAGGCGTGTGCCACCACACCTAGCTAATTTTTGTATTTTTAGTAGAGATGTAAAAAACGATCCTCACCATGTTGGTCAGGATCGTTTTGATCTTTTCACCTCGTGATTCTCCCGCCTCGGCCTACTAAAGTGCTGGGATTACAGGCGTGAACCACCGTGCCTGGTCGATATAGTTGAATTCTATAGTCAACATTTCACTGAAGGAAAATTAAACTTGTAAATGTTGGGAAGAAAGTGCTAATTTGGATTAGTGTAGTAACTCCTAGAAACATTGTTGCAACATGTGATGAATAATAATTTAAGAAACAAGAGTAGGGGGGGCGCAGTGGCTCAAGCCTGTAATCCTAGCACTTTGGGAGGCTAAGGCAGGTGGATCACCTGAGGTCAGGAGTTTGACACCAGCCTGGCCAACATGGTGAAATTTCGTCTCTACTACAAATTAAAAAAATTAGCCGGGCGTGGTGGCTGGCATCTGTAATCTTAGTTACTCGGGAGGCTGAGGCAGGAGAATTGCTTGAACCTGGGAGGCTGAGGTTTCAATGAGCCAAGATGGCACGACTGTACTCCAACCTGGGCGACAGAGTCACTCTGTCTCAAAAATAAAAAAGAAATAAGAGTGGGGAATAGTTGGTTGCAGTGGCGTGTGCCTGTAGTCCCAGCTACTTGGGAGGCTGAGGTGGGAGGATCCCTTGAGTCCAGGAGTTCTGGGCTGTAGTGCGCTATGCCCATCAGGTGTCTGCACTAAGTTTGGCATCAATATGGTGACCCCCCGGGAGCAGGGGACCACCAGGTTGCCTAGGGAGGGGTGAACTGGCCCAGGTTGGAGATGGAGCAGCTCAAAACTCCCGTGCTGATCAGTAGTGGGATCGTGCCTGTGAATAGCCACTGCACTCCAGCCTGGGCAACATAGCGAGACCCAGTCTCTTAAAAAAAAAAAAACAAAAAAGAGTTGGGTATAATTCCTGAGGTCTTAACCAATACAATTTGGAGCTGAATGCCATGGAAATTTAACTAGGAAGCTAAGGGTATCAAATCAAGAGGACATCAAGAATATACAAAGTGGAGTGATAGTTTACATAGTTTCTTTCATCTGTAGATTTTAGACAGTTAGGAAATAACTGCTCTTGAGAGGGTGATCCTGCTATATTCAAAAGATTAGTAAATGCAGTGGTATTTGCCGGGTCTCAGAAATCAGATTATAGAGATACAAAGTATAACATAACTGGTCAGTTTTCTTTTTTTCTTTTTATTTTGAGACAGAATCTCACTCTGTCACCTAGGCTGGAGTACAGTCACGGCTCACCATAACCTTGACCCCTTCAGGCTCAGGTGATTCTCCCATCCCAGCCTCCTGAGTAGCTGCAACTGTAGGCATGAGCCACCACACCTGGCTAATTTTTTTTTTTTTTTTTTTTTTTTTGAGAGGGAGTCTTACTCTGTTGCCCGTGCTGGAGTGCAGGGGCATGGTCTCTGCTCATTGCAACCTCCACCTCCCAGGTTCAAGCCATTCTCCTGCCTCAGCCTCCTGAGTTGCTGGGACTACAGGCGTGTGCCACCATACTCAGCCAATTTTTGTATTTTTAGAAGAGATGGGGTTTCACTATGTTGGCAAGGCTGGTCTCAAACTCCTGACCTCAGGTGATCCACCCGCCTTAGCCTCCCGATGTGCTGGGATTACAGGCTTGAGCCACCATACCCCACCTAATTTCTTTTTTTCTCTCTCTCTTTTTTCAGACAGAATCTCATTTGTTGCCCAGGCTGGAGTGCAGTGGTATAACCTTGGCTCACTGCAGCCTCCACCTCCCGGGTTCAAACAATTCTCCTGCCTCAGCCTCCTAAGTAGCTGGGACTATAGGTACGTGCCACCATGCCCAGCTAATTTTTGCATTTTTAGTAGATGGGATTTCACTATGTTGGCCAGGCTGCTCTTGAACTCCTGACCTCAGGTGATCTGCCCTCCTTAGCCTCAAAAGTAAGCCCTGGGATTACAGGTGTGAGCCACCGCACCTGGCCAAAATTTGACTTTTTATGCTCAACACTCCTGCATTTACCAATCTCTTTTATTCCCAATGCTTTATTCACTATTTTTATGCAGAGTATTCAAAATCTATGTTTCTAAGTACATTTCTTCCAAGGTCCATATATAGCATTTCCATGGGCTTATTTGGGGAATGCTAGCTGATTGTCCTATGTCTCTCCTTGGATCTCTCACTCACACTTAAAGTTTAACATAATTCCCATATATGCTCCTTTTGGGTTTCATGATTATTTTTCCTTTCACCATCCTTCCTTCCCATTGGCCTCTTTTCTATTCCCTAATCTATCTTTGTTTCTGTTCTGATGGTTCCGTATTTATACTACTTATTGCCTTTCCTTTTTATTTTGTAACTGGTCTCCTTGAAAAGTTATTTTTTATATTTTTTTAAGATTTCTAGTAGTTATATTTTGAGGAATTAGAAACTAAATATATTATACACTAGTTTGATAACGGCTAACAATAGGTTAAGATTTGAATAAATACTTTTATATATATGTATTATTGCATTTTAGGTTTTGGGGTACATGTGAAGAACATGCAAGATTGTTGCATAGGTACATACATGGCAGTGTGGTTTGCTGCCTTCCTCCCCATCACCTATACCTGGCATTTCTCCCCATGTTATCCCTCCCTAACTCCCCACACCTCTCTGTCCCTCCCCTAGTTGCCCCCTAGAGACCCCAGCTTGTGATGCTCCCCTCCCTGTGTCCATGTGTTCTCATTGTTCAACACCCGTCTATGAGTGAGAACATGCGGTGTTTGATTTTCTGTTCTTGTGTCAGTTTGCTGAGAATGATGTTTCCAGGTTCATCCATGTCCCTACAAAGGACACAAACTCATCAATTTTTATGGCTGCATAGTATTCCATGGTGTATATGTGCCACATTTTCCCTGTCCAGTCTATCATCAATGGGCATTTGGATTGGTTCCAAGTCTTTGCTATTGTAAACATGCTGCAATGAACATTCGTATGCATGTGTCCTTATAATAGAACGATTTATAATCCTTTGGATATATACCCAGCAATGGGATTGCTGGGGCAAATGGAATTTCTATTTCTAGGTCCTTGAGGAATCGCCACAATGTCTTCCACAATGGTTGAACTAATTTACACTCCCACCAACAGTGTAAAAGTTTTCCTACTTCTCCACATCCTCTCCAGCATCTGTTGTCTCCAGATTTTTTAATGATCACCATTCTAACTGGCATGAGGTGGTATCTCAATGTAGTTTTGATTTGCATTTCTCTAATGACCAGTGATGATGAGCATTTTTTCATATGTTTGTTGGCCTCATGTATGTCTTCTTTTGTAAAGTGTCTGTTCATACCCTTGGCCCACTTTTGACTGGGCTTGTTTGTTTTTTTCTTGTAAATCTGTTTTAATTCTTTGTAGATTCTGGATATTAGCCCTTTATCAGATGGGTAGATTGCAACAATTTTTTTCCCATTCTGTTGGTTGCAGATTCACTCTAATGACTGTTTCTTTTGCTGTGCAGAAGCTCTGGAGTTTAATTAGGTCCCATTTGTCTATTTTGGCTTTTGTTGCCAATGCTTTTGGTGTTTTAGTCATGAAGTCCTTGCCTATGTCTATGTCCTGAATGGTTTTGCCTAGGTTTTCTTCTAGGGTTTTTATGGAGTTAGGTCTTACGTTTAAGTCTTTAATCCACCTGGAGTTAATTTTAGTGTAAGGTGTCAGGAAGGGGTCCAGTTTCTGCTTTCTGCACATGACTAGCTAGTTTTCCCAACACCATTTATTAAACAGGGACTCCTTTCCCCTTTGCTTGTTTTTGACAGGTTTGTCAAAGATCAGATGGTTGTAGATGTGTGGCATTGCCTCCAGGGCCTCTGTTCTGTTCCATTGCTCTATATCTCTGTTTTGGTACCAGTACCATGCTGTTTTGATTACTGTAGACTTGTAGTATAGTTTGAAGTCCGGTAGTGTGATGCCTCCTGCTTTGTTTTTTTTGCTTGGAATTGGCTTGGTTATGTGGGCTCTCTTTTGGTTCTATATGAAGTTTAAGGGGGCTTTTTCCAGTTCTGTGAAGAAGGTCATTGGTGCTTCATGGGGATAGCATTGAATCTATAAATTAGTTTGGGTAGTATGGCCATATTCACAATACAGATTCTTCCTAACCATGAGCATGGAATGTTTCTCCATCTGTTTATGTCCTCTCTTATTATTTTTATTATTATTTTTTTATTTTGAGACAGAGTTTTACTCTTGTTGCCCAGGCTGGAGTGCAATGGTGTGATCCCAGCTCACCGCAACCTCCATCTCCCAGGTTTAAGCAATTCTCCTCCCTCAGCTTCCCAAGTAGCTGGGATTACAGGCATGTGCCACCATGCCCAGCTAATTTTGTATTTTGCATTTAAAAATTTTTTTTTATAAAGACAGAGTTTTACCATGTTGGTCAGGCTGGTCTTGAACTCCCGATCTCAGGTGATCCACCCACCTTGGCCTCCAAAGTGCTTGGATTACAGGCGCGAGCCACCATACCTGGCCTAATTTAGTATTTTTAGTAGAAATGGGGTTTCTCCATGTTGGTCAGGCTGGTCTTGAACTCCTGATCTTAGGTGATCTGCCCAACTTGGCCTCCCAGAGTGCTGGGATTACAGGCAGAGCCATCACGCCTGGCCGCATTTTGCTTTCTGACCTTCTACAGAGAACCTGCAAGTCTAACTTAGTTTTTCCTAAAGAAACAGAATCAACTGGAGTGACTCCTGGGCCAATTCCCTGAGATTACCATTTTCTAGATCTTTAATGGGGCTCAGGAATTTGTAGTTTAAGATCTGCTGGCTGAATTTATCCCATATACAGCTAGTGCTCGACTTACGACCGCAGTCGGGACTGCGGACCGGTCGTAACACGATTTGGTCGTAAGTTGAGTAGGCTATATGCATGCAGAGATGGTAGTGCTGCCGGAAGCTGGTCTGCACTGTCGTACGCCCAGCTGGGCAACGTTTGCGCTGCCAGACGGGGAGCAGTCGTGGCTAGCGATTGTGGTCGTAAAGTCGAATGGTCGTAAGTTGCATAGGTGGTAGGTCGAGCAATACCTGTACAGTTACCACCAACATTCTTTTTTTTTTTTTTTTTTCTTTTTTTTCTTGAGACGGAGTTTCGCTCTTGTTACCCAGGCTGGAGTGCAATGGCGCGATCTCGGGTCGCCGCAACCTCTGCCTCCTGGGTTCAGGCAATTCTCCTGCCTCAGCCTCCTGAGTAGCTGGGATTACAGGCACGTGCCACCATGCCCAGCTAATTTTTTGTATTTTTAGTAGAGACGGGGTTTCACCATGTTGACCAGGATGGTCTCCATCTCTTGACCTCGTGATCCACCCACCTCGGCCTCCCAAAGTGCTGGGATTACAGGCTTGAGCCACCGCGCCCGGCATCATTCTATTTTTTAAGCACTGGTCAGGGGCAACCTGTGCTGAAAAGTGCACTGAGTGTGGAGTCAGAAGGCCTGTGATTATAATTTGCCAACATTGTTTATGAGCTCTGTGAACTTGGACCTTAATATCTTTGAGCCATGTCTGTAAATAGGGTGATAATAAATCATTTATATCGGCTGAGTGCGGTGGCTCACGCCTGTAATCCCAGCACTTTGGGAGTCCAAGGTGGGCAGATCACGAGGTCAGGAGTTAGAGACCAGCCTGGTCAACATGGTGAAACCCCATCTCTACTAAAAACACAACAATTAGCCAGGCATGGTAGTGTGCACCTGTAATCCCAGCTGCCCGGGTGGCTGAGACAGGAGAATCATTTGAACCCAGGAGGCGGAGGTCTTGGTGAGCTGACATTGTGCCACTGCCCTCCAGCCTGGGCGACAGAGCCAGACTCCGTCTCAAAGAAAAAAAAATCATTTAAATCATAATATTGGGTTTATCTGGATCAGAAGCCTTAATTATTAAGATTTTTTTTGTATATACATCTATATTTTTATGTATAGTCTACTTTCTTCTTGTAAAACCTGGATACTGATGTCCATTCAGCTTAACTCGTGCTGCCAAACTGGATTAGAAAGTGAGAAAGAATGGGTTAAAGAAAGGGTAACAGCCGGGCGCGGTGGCTCAAGCCCGTCTCTACTAAAAATACAAAAATTAGCTGGGCATGGTGGTGCATGCCTGTAGTCCCAGCTACTCGGGAGGCTGAGGCCGGAGAATTGCTTGAACCCAGGAGGCGGAGGTTGCGGTAAGCCGAGATCACGCCATTGCACTCCAGCCTGGGCAACAACAGCAAAACTCCGTCTCAAAAAAGAAAAAAAAAAAAAAAAAAAAAGAAAGGGTAACAAAATGCTGAGGTCTAGGGTCAAAACTATTAAAAAAAGTCTCTTGAGGGAAGTCAGTATTCGTCCTGAACTGCAGGGTGGTACCACCCAGACAGCATGGGGAAGCCCACATCCACACATGAATAAAGAGCAAGGTTTTGGGGCAGTGGTTCTCTACTTGGATGATCATAGGGCTTATCTGGGCAGCTTTAAAAACTCCTGAACTCATCAGGCTGGGCATGGTGGCTCACACCTATAATACCAGCATTTGGGAGGCCAAGGCGGGTGGATCACTTGAGGTGAGGAGTTCAAGAACAGCCTGATCAACATGGTAAAACCTCGTCTCTACTAAAAGTGCAAAAAAATTAGGCCAGGCACAGTGGCTCACGCCTGTAATCCCAGCACTTTGGGAGGCCAAAGTGGGTGGATCACCTGCGGTCAGGAATTTGAGACCAGCCTGGCCAACATGGTGAAACCCCATCTAAAAAAAAAAAAATTTGCCAGATGCAGTGGTGGGCACCTGTAGTCCCAGCTACTCGGGAGGCTGAGGCAGGAGAATCGTTTGAACCCAGGAGGCGGAGGTTGCAGTGAGCCGAGATCGCGCCATTGCACTCCAGCCTGGGTGACAGAGCAAGACTCTGCCTCAAACAAAACAAAACAAAACAAAACAAAAACCTTTGCTTGTCTTTTACTTTCTAATACTACATACCACCATGTTCTGCCTTGTGGAACAACTTTCTCCCCCTTTTAAAAAAAATTCCTGATTAGGACTTCTGACGCGTCTTTTAGATCGTATGTGTCTGAGAGCTCTTAAATCCTTAATTCTGTGTTGCAATGGTCTGTCTTTCCCTTAACTTCGCTGTTCTACTTCAGCATCGTACTGCCCCCTACAGGAACTTCTGAAAATGTGACATATTTTAGTTTTCCCAGTAATAGTGACTGGGGGCTGTACTGGCATATATTGACCAGAGGCCACACGTGGAATCATCCTCAACAACTAAGAATTACCTTACCTAAAATGCTAATAGTGCCGAGATTGAGAACACTATGCAGCGAATCCTGGTTAACTTACTCTCAGTGTGACTGACACAATGTGATATACCAGCACATAGTAGGTGCTTCATATTTGTTGCATAAATGAATGCATTTTGAAATTTGACTTTTGTAAAGCAGACTATTTTGCCACCACAAAAAAAAATGTTACAAAAGTTAACTATTTTGTTAGAAATCCTTTAATTACAAGTGAGAAAAACTCAGCTCGTACTGGCTTACGTAATTGAAAAGTCCAGGGGTATCTGCCTTCAGAAATTGCTGGATCCTGAGGGTCAAATGGTATTATCTGTACTTAATCTCCTTTAATTTTTTGACTTTCTACTCTGGGTCTTGTCTTCACTTTCTGAAAGGCTTTCTCCTCAAGGTGGCGCTCAGTAGACCAAAGCTTACATCCCTCTACCCTCAAGCCCAGCAGAAAAGATAATTCTCTTTACCCACAGTTTCAACCCATATGTAATCTTATCAGAGTCATTTGCAACACCTGTGTATTTCTAAACCAATCATCATGGCCTGAGGAGCGGGGGTACCTTGGTGGGTCAGGCTAGATTATGTCTTTTCCCTCATCCAAGGCAGGAATTGAGTTAGCCCACCTGATCCAAATGTCTTTGTCAGAAGAGGGAATGGATGCTGAGGAGGAAACACATATTTCCACAGCACAAAACCATCGCTCGGTACAAAATACCAGAAAAATATCCATTCAGTCACTTACCTGTGCCAGGCACAGATTTTAAAAGTACAATTATGCAATGTAATTTTAATGTAATTATATAGTATCGCTCATATATTTTGAATATCTTATGATGTGAAGCATCATCTCTTTTTTACCACAAAACTAGAAACTAAAGGGATATTCCAAACAAAATTGAATCCTTTAATTGAATTCTCCAGGTATTTTCTTAAGGCCTACTTTTGGTATCAAATTTATAGTAAAATAATTGAAGAGCAATTCGAGAGAGTATGAATCAAAATGCTAAATTTAATCTAAAATGTGGTGCAGACAGTATGTTCCGCCAGGTGCAGTGGCTCACGCTTATAATCCTAAGCACTTTGGGAGGCTGAGGTGGGCAAATCACTTGAAGTCAGGGGTTTGAGACCAGCCTGGGTAACCTGGTGAAACCCCATCTCTACTAAAAATACAAAAATTAGCCCAGTGTAGTGGCACGTGTCTGTAGTCCCAGTGTTGATTGAGCCCGGGTGGTCAAGGTTTCAGTGAGCCAAGATCATGCCACTGCACTCCAGCCTGGCATTGGGTGTCAGAGTGAGACCCTGTCTCAAATCAAATAAAACAAAACATGGAGCAGACAATACCCTAGCCCTCTAGGCTTTACCTATGGGGAAAGTGAATGGGCAGCAGGCAAATAATATTTATAGACAATGTTATCTCTCTGAGTATATGTTATGAATATGTAGCTACTGTTGTTAAAAATTAAATATTTATTTATTTATTTTTTTTAATTTTTTTTTTTTTGAGACGGAGTTTCACTCATGTTACCCAGGCTAGAGTGCAATGGCGCGATCTCGGCTCACCGCAACCTCCGCCTCCTGGGTTCAGGCAATTCTCCTGCCTCAGCTTCCTGAGTAGCTGGGATTACAGGCACGTGCCACCATGCCCAGCTAATTTTTTGTATTTTTTTTAGTAGAGACGGGGTTTCACCATGTTGACCAGGATGGTCTCGATCTCTTGACCTCGTGATCCACCCGCCTCGGCCTCCCAAAGTGCTGGGATTACAGGCTTGAGCCACCGCGCCCAGCCCAAAAATTAAATATTTATTTATAGTATTTTTGGCCATTGTTATTATCTTAATTTAGCAGATACCAAGAGTAACTCAATTTTTTTTTTTTTTTTTGAGACAGAGTTTCACTCATGTTACCCAGGCTGGAGTGCAATGGCGCGATCTCGGCTCACCGCAACCTCCGCCTCCTGGGTTCAGGCAATC
>NW_022436967.1:25486668-25493021 GCF_009761245.1 Sapajus apella | reverse complement strand
CCTGGGTTCAGGCAATTCTCCTGCCTCAGCCTCCTGAGTAGCTGGGATTACAAGCTCGCGCCACCATGCCCAGCTAATTTTTGTATTTTTAGTAGAGACGGGGTTTCACCATGTTGACCAGGATGGTCTTGATCTCTTGACCTCGTGATCCACCCGCCTCGGCCTCCCAAAGTGCTGGGATTACAGGCTTGAGCCACCGCACCCGGCAAGTAACTCATTTTTAAACTTAAAAAGGACTCAATTTCCTCAAAAAGTCTGGGATTTCTGATTCAGGCAATCAAATATTCCTGTTACAGAGATATCTTTTCCCATCTCTTTCATCCCCTCCCAAGTCTGAAATACCTCCCCTTGCCTTTTACTGAAAGAAATCAGAGGAAGAAAAGAGTATGGCCAGAAAGGCCAGTGAAGGAAAAAACAAAGGGAGAAGGAGACAGAGGGAGGGAAAAGAAGAAGAAATATAGGAAGACAAAGTTGATATGCAAGATTTATTGAATGGCTATTTTTTTTTTTTTTTTTTTTTTTTTTGACAGTTTCACTCATGTTACCCAGGTTGGAGGGCAATGGCGCGATCTTGGCTCACCGCAACCTCCACCTCCTGGGTTCAGGCAATTCTCCTGCCTCAGCCTCCTGAGTAGCTGGGATTACAGGCACGCACCACCATGCCCAGCTAATTTTTTTTTTATTTTTAGTAGAGATGGGGTTTCACCATGTTGACCAGGATGGTCTCGATCTCTTGACCTCGTGATCCACCCGCCTCGGCCTCCCAAAGTGCTGGGATTACAGGCTTGAGCCACGGCGCCCGGCTAATGGCAATTGTTTAATGGGGGGGTCATGTGAGCATGTGGGGGTGTTTCCCTTTAAACAGTGTCCTTTATGTCTACACTGATATTACTCCATAATCAATAGGCAAATACATTTCAGTCCTCATCCCAACTGAACTCAGAAGCATTTGGTACTATTTTTCATGCTTTCTTGGATTGTCTTTTTCTTAGTTTTTTTGAGACAAGTTCTCACTTTGTCACCCAAGCTGGAGTGCACTGGTGCTATCTTGGCTTACTACAACCCTCCGCCTCCTGAGCTCAAGAGATCTTCCATCTCAGCCTCCTAAGTAGCTGGGACTACAGGTAAATACCACCATGCCCAGTTAATTTTTGTAAAGATGGGGTTTCACCATGCTGCCCAGGCTGGACTCAAACTCCTGGGGCTCAGGCAATCTACCCACTGAGGCCTCCCAAAATGACAGGACTACAGGTGTGAGCCACCGCACCTGGCTATTTTTTTTTTTTTAATAATATGTTGTAATTTTATTTTCTCCTGCCCCAAGAGAGAATACCTGTTTTTCTACTTATCCTTTAAATGGTGTTTTCCAAAGTTCCTTTTTTTGCTCTTAACAAAAAAAACCTCATTCTTTGTATTCTCAGAGATCACTTTATGCTGATGACTCAAATTTATGTTGCCAGCCAAAAATTTTATTTGCATTCCAGAATTATTATGGTTTTTTTTTTTTTGGAGATGGAGTTTTACTCTTGGTGCGCAGGTTGGAATGTGCAATGGCATGATCTTGGCTCACAGCAATCTCCACTTCCTGGGTTCAAGTGATTCTCCTTCTTCAGCCTCCCGAGTAGCTGGGATTACAGACATGGGCACTATGCCCAACTAATTTTGTATTTTTGTAGAGACAGGGTTCTCCATGTTGGTCAGGCTGGTCTCAAACTCCTGACCTCAGGTGATCCACCCGCCTCAGCCTCCCAAAGCGCTGGGATTACAGATGTGAACCACCATGCCCGGCCCTCATTTTTTTGTTTTAAACCACCATTCACTACCTTTACATTTCAGTAGTGGTTTTCAGATTTATGTGCATTAGGCTGGGTGTGGTGGCATCCAGCCTGGGTGATGGAGTGAGGCCCCGTTTTATTATTAGTTTTAAAAACACAAAAAAATATAAACAAGAACACAAAATTGGCCCATATTTCCTCTATCCAGATAACCCATACTGACATTTAAAAAAAAGGCTAAAAACACTCATGTGTTTGGAAAATTCACATAGCATTGAAGGTATAAAACAAAGTAAAAAGTAAAAGCTTCTCTCCTCCCACCTACGCCTAGTCTCTTTCCTAAAAGATTATTACTCTTACTACTTTCCTGTCTTTTTACCTAGGTAATATTTTGGGAATCCACTTTTTTGGGGGAAAATCTCTCCCATTAATTATCATGGTTAGCCAGATTTGAGAGATGTTGCGCTAAGGAAATAAAGAGACACTTCGATGCGTTCAACTTGTGCCAAGACAGTTAGGCTACATTAGCCCGCCCTTATGTGGTAATAGATCCAATATGTATTTCCACTCCATAAGTATCCACCCAGTAAATCTTTATCCACCTAAGTAAATATATATTTTTTTTCTTTTTGAGACAAAAATGTCACTGTGTCACCCAGGCTGGAGTGCAGTGGCAAGATCTCCGCTCACTGCAACCTCCACCTCCCAGATTCAAGCAATTCTGCTGCCTCAGCCTCCCAAAGCGTTGGTATTACAGGCTTGAGCCACCATGCCCAGCCGTAAATCTTTACTCTGCTAATTGGTCTAAGAGACAAAAAGGAATCGCAGCCCTAGTCACGCTCTTAAAGAAGGTTGTTCTATCCCGGTATTGTAAGATATAAATAACAACTGCACGGCTCGGTGGCTCCATCCGTAATCCCACCACTTTGGGAGGCCGTGGCGGTGAATTATGAGGTCAGGAGATTGAGACCATCCTGGCTAATACGGTGAAACCCCATCTCTACTAAAAATAGAAAAATTAGCTGGGCATGGTGACAGGCACCTGTAGTCCCAGCTACTCCAGAGGCTGAGGCAGGAGAACTACTTGAACCTGGGAGGTGGAGGTTGCAGTGAGCTGTGATATCACCACTGCACTCCAGCCTGGGTGACAGAGCGAGACTCCATCTCATAAATAAATAAATAAATAAATAACTACTGTAAGCCTGGAAGAAATGAAACTCTCATAGAGGTTAAAGACATTGCCATAGGCAGCACAAAGAGGACCGATTTATGAGTTCTGGTAGGCAGGCAGCATTTGAGTTGTCTTTAAAGGATAGCAAGTGAAATGGTAAAGAAACAAGGGTGGAAACGGGAGACCAAGTCTAGTCCAAGGAATAGTGTGAGTCAAAGTGTGGACTGAGACCACTACATCATGGCAAGAGGCAGGGGATTAACAACTTACTGTCATATTAAAGATTTGGAATGGTTTATAGACAATGGGAAATTTTGAAAGTTTTTGAGAAGAGCTTTCACAGGACAAGACTGATGCTTTGAAAAATAATAATACTTGTAGGCAACAGGTTCACAGAGACTCAGGCCTCTGGCAAATAATTTTTAAAAACTCTCAGCATGAAATTTGTACTGATATTCAACACAGTCTCTCCACCAGTTTTCCGCCTTCTCATGGGTTTTGTGCAGCAGGAGTGTGATGGATGCTTTTGTGTTTGGATCAACTGGAGGTGAAAAGGCCGGTTACTGACAATCTGCAATATAGACAGTGAAAGAAAAAAGGAGAGTAGGGCATAAGGAGATGGTCCTAAGGTAGAATCAGAACTTGGTGACCAGAGGGGGCCGGTAAGAGAATAAGACAATTAAAATAGGCAATTCCTAAGATTTCACCGAAGGCGGTGGCTCATGCCTATAATCCCAGCACTTTGGAAGGCCAAGGCGGGCGGATTACTTAGGGTCAGGAGTTCAAGACCAGCCTGGCCAACATGGTGAAACCCCATCTCTATTAAAAATACAAAACTGCCGGACGCGGTGGCTCACGCCTGTAATCCCAGCACTTTGGGAGGCCGAGGCGGGTGGATCACTAGGTCAAGAGATTGAGACCATCCTGGTCAACATGGTGAAACCCCGTCTCTACTAAAAATACAAAAATTAGCTGGGCATGGTGGTGCATGCCTGTAATCCCAGCTACTCAGGAGGCTGAGGCAGGAGAATTGCCTGAACCCAGGAGGCGGAGGTTGCGGTGAGCCGAGATCGCGCCTTTGCACTCCAGCCTGGGTAACAAGAGCAAAACTCCGTCTCAAAAAAAATAAATAAATAAAAATAAAAAAAATAAAAATACAAAACTTAGCTAGATGTGGTGGCACGCACTTGTAATCCCAGCTACTTGGGAGGCTGAGACAGGAGAACAGCTTGAATCCCAGAAGGTGGAGGTTGCAGTGAGCTGAGATCGGTCCACCACACTCCAGCCTGGGCGATAGAGCTAGAGACTCCATCTCCAAAATAAATAAATAAATACATTTCTAAGATTTCAGGCTAATAGACCAGGTGAGTGTTGGGTATTGTTAACCGAGAAGGGAAGGTAAGAAAAGGGACAGGTTGTAGGGTAAAGGTCACTCAGGGAGTTTTGTAGGAAGATGGAAGCGTATCACTTTAACTTTGAGTTACGCTGGGGGTATTCAGATAGGAATATTAGGTCTGAAGCTCACAAAATTGGTCAGAGCCAGGAATATAGGTCTGAGTAGTTGCAAGCCTATAAGGACTGAAGTCTTGTAGGTGGAGGGGATTGCACAAAGTCTGTGGTTTTGGTTTTCCACACTTTAGCATGTGTAAGAATCTTCTGAGGGTCTGTTAAAACATGTTGCAGCCCTGCCACCCTTGAGTTTCTGATTCAATCTGATTAGGGCTCGTCATTTGCATGTCTAACAAGTTCCCAGGTGATGCTGATGCCATTGGTCTAAGGACTATGTTTTGAGAAGCACCAGCACAGGGAACATGTAGTGAGAGAAGAGAACTAAGGGTAGGATTTGGGGGAGTGTTCTGGTTAAGAAGGAAGTGAAGGAAGAGGAAGTAGTGAGGGATACTGTAAGGGAAGAAAAACATTCTTTCCCCTTTTCCCTCCTAAGTTTCCAGCTGGGACCCTTTAACAAAAGATTAGCAAGAGAAAAACATACAAATTTATTTAATATAAACTTTACATGACATGAAAATTCTCACGTAGAAGTGAATACCAAAAGAAGCAGAGTTGAATGCTTATTTACTGAATTGGACAAAGGGCAGTAAATTCTGAAAATGTGGCCAGGTGTGGTGGCTTACGCCTGTAATCCCAGCACTTTGGGAGGCTGAGGTGGGTGGATCACCTAAGTTCAGGAGTTCGAGACCAGACTGATCAACATGGAGAAACACCATCTGGACTAAAAATAAAAAATTAGCTGGGCGTGGTGGCACATGCTTGTAATCCCAGCTACTTGGGAAGCTGAGGCAGGAGAATCGCTTGAACTAGGGAGGCAGAGGTTGCCATGAGCTGAGATTGTGCCATTGTACTCCAGACTGGGCAACAAGAGTGAAACTCCATTTCAAAAAAAATAATAATAATTCTGAAAATGTGACAAGACAAAAAGGCTTCAGCTAGGGCAATTCATGGTGGAAAAGTAACTAGGAAGGTAAGAGTGAATTTGATAAGGTTTGTATAGATTTTTCTCAGCCTTAACTCCCCATGTCTCTGATAAAAATGTTATTTTCCTTCCGGAATAGGGAGGACATCTTCCATATGGGAATTTTATTTCCTGTGTTTAGGAAGAAAAAGGAAAGGTCAGAGTACCTTTCTTGCACTTGCTGTTTTTTAAGGGTCTTTAGCTAAAAATAGCCCTTGTGCTAAACTGGCATATTTTGGGGTGGACATATTCCACTACTCTTCAATACTTACAGATTTGTCTTAGAGTTCCAATCACATTGTAATAAAAATAGTTGCACATTAAATATGTACATTATGCAAATATATTTGCATCTTTAATAGGCACCTATCAGGGGTGCTGTTAGGAAGTTTCAGAAGAAAACTGGAGAAAGAGACAATACTGTGAATCCCATAAATTTGATGTTTCTAGGAATCCCTCTCACTCCATTTAATCCCCGAATGGCATTCGTTTGAGAGTCACCCATTTCACACAGCCCTCTCATTAACTGAGCAGCTTTTACTCACCCCTGAAACAAAAAAGTCAAACCAAATCTATATTTTGAAATCTCCTGTGAGTTGTTTCTAAAAATTGAAAGGATTTTAATTTTTCAAACTATGAGAAAAATAAAAATAATCTGGGTAACACAAATAACTCAGTGAATGTTGGCATAATATATTCTTCTTAATTTAGTTAAATTGTTTCCATACACAATTTTGTTTGGAAGGGTGAGCGATAGCTGATGGGCGATATACATATGGAAGGTTTACATATGCAAAATCACACAGGGGAAATGGCTCACCAAGTAAATTTGTAAAAAGCCCCCCTAATAAAGATATTGAAAAATATTCAAGGTAGTTTTAAAAAAATACACCTGTAATCTTATATTTGATAAATAACCACCATGAAAATTTAGATT
>NW_022436967.1:25484095-25486568 GCF_009761245.1 Sapajus apella | reverse complement strand
CCTCCTCCTCCTCCTCCTCCTTCTTCTTCTTCTTCTTCTTTTTAGATGGAGTTTTGCTCTGTCACCCTGGCTGGAATGCAGTGGTGCAATTTCAGCTCACTGCAACCTCTGCCTCCTCCTGCGTTCAAGCGATTCTCCTGCCTCAGCCTCCCGAGTAGCTGGGATTACAGGTGCCAGCGCTACGCCCGGCTATTTTTTTGTATTTTTAGTAGAAACGGGGTTTCATCATGTTGGTCAGGCTGATCTCGAGCTCCTGAGCTCAAGTGATCTGCCTGCCTCAGCCTCCCAAAGTGCTGGGATTACAGACATGAGCGCCTGTGCCCTGCCAATCTGAGTGTTTTTATCCTGGGTTTGAACTAGCTGAGATTACAGGTGCCCACCACCACGCCTGGCTAATTTTTGTATTTTTAGTAGAGACGGGGTTTCACCAAGTTGCTGAGGCTGGTCTTGAACTCCTAACATCAAGTGAGCCCCTTCCCTGGCCTCCCAAAATGCTGGGATTACGTATGTGAGCCACTGTGCCCAGCCAATCTGAGTGTGTTTTATTTTTGTTTTTGTTTTTGTTTTGAGACAGACTTTCACTCTTGTTAGCCAGGCTGGATTGCAATGGTGCAATCTCGGCTCACTATAACCTCCACTTCCTGGGTTCAAGCGATTGTCCTGTCTCAGCCTCCCGAGTAGCTGGGATTACAGGCATGTGCCACCATGTCTGACTAATTTTGTGTTTTTAGTAAAGACAATTTTCTCCATGTTGGTCAGGTTGGTCTCGAACTCCTGACCTCAGGTGATTCACCCACCTCGGCCTCCCAAAGTGCTGGGATTACAGGTGTGAGCTACCATGACTGGTCCCAATCTGAGTGTTTTAATGCTGGGTTTGATGAAGAGTGGAGACGTGGAGAAATATTATTGGAGGAACAAAGTGTATAATCTAATGGTTATAAACTGGGGGAACGGCCTGGTGCGGTGGCTCAAGCCTGTAATCCCAGCACTTTGGGAGGCCGAGGCGGGTGGATCACGAGGTCAAGAGATCGAGACCATCCTGGTCAACATGGTGAAACCCCATCTCTACTAAAAATACAAAAAATTAGCTGGGCATGGTGGCACGTGCCTGTAGTCCCAGCTACTCAGGAGGCTGAGGCAGGAGAATTGCCTGAACCCAGGAGGCGGAGGTTGCGGTGAGCCGAGATCGCGCCATTGCACTCCAGCCTGTG
This sequence comes from Sapajus apella, assembly GCF_009761245.1. Classification (NCBI taxonomy): domain Eukaryota; kingdom Metazoa; phylum Chordata; class Mammalia; order Primates; family Cebidae; genus Sapajus; species Sapajus apella. The sequence goes on along the minus strand of NW_022436967.1, from coordinate 25,485,357 downwards.
TAACAAGAGCGAAACTCCGTCTCAAAAAAAAAAAAAAAAAAAAAAAAAAACAAAAAAAAAAAAACTGGGGGAACTTAGTAAGGCTGCTTTGTTCAGATTCCTTTTGGTGTCCCTGTGTTTTCAGAGATAAAGATGTTCCCCTCTTCTGGGTATAAGAGGCATCTTATGACCTGCTTCAGAAGGCCAGAAAATCCTCCCTGTACATGCCATTTCTTGAACTCCTTCAGCCGGAAATATTCAGGATGTCAAGGTACCATATTGTAGTCAGGAGTAGCTGGGACTACAGGCACAGCCAACACACCCTGGAAAATACTGAAAATAATTTTTGTATTTTCAGTAGAGATGGGGTTTTACCATGTTGGCCAGGCTGGTCTCAAGCTCCTGGCCTCAAGTGATCCACCCACCTCAGCCTCCCAAAGTGCTGCGATTACAGGCGTGAACCACTGTACCTGGCACTGAAATATGACTCTGATTAATTGTCATTTGAAAGAACATCTGTGGAGGATACAACGAAATCCATGCATAGCTTTAAGGGTTGGGGAGATCGGGATAGATAGAACACACAGTCCTTCTCCTTAAAGAGTTTGTCACCTTTAGTTGCTCTGAAGCAGGTAGGTTGATATCTGTGCCTTGCTTGCCCCTTGCAATAGCCATGTAAATTTGAACCAATTTTTGACAAGGGGCACCAGCCTGCAATAGGATTGTTACCTAGATTTTTCGTGTTTGTGTTTAGGGGAATGTGGAATGTGGGAGTGGCTGTTAGGTAACCACCCAGGACACCATTGGCTGCAACTACTTTGTTTGTTTAATTTTTTTGTCTGGGGGAAATCGAATGTGTAATAACTCCTGACTTCTCAACATCATCATTTACAGGCAGTACTAGCACTTTCCACTGATTTCTGACTTGCTGAGCTAGCTTAAACTACCTATTCTTCACATCACATTAGACTTCTAGGGAAATCTAATTTGCAGCAAAATGGTCAGAAATTGAAGTTTGTCCCTGTGCAAGTTTACTATTAGATTGGTGCAAAAGCAACTTCTAAATATATCATCATTCAGTCTGAGTGATCCTGCAGTCCCTATTTATTAGTGCTGTTTTCTGGGACTGTAGAGCCACGCTATTGGTGAAGTCGTGTACATATTTTTTAATGTACATCTTGTATATGTGGGATAAGTAATTTTTTGGATAATTCTGCATTTTTTAAAAGCCACTTTATTTTTTTTTTATTTTTTATTTTTATTTATTTTTTTTTTTGAGACGG